>NC_057711.1:70128337-70213125 GCF_004010195.1 Chiloscyllium plagiosum
GAGGTCAATATCTCGTCATTCAGGACTGGCAGCAGCAAGGTCAATATCCCACCATTCATGACCGGCACGGGCGAGGTCAATATCCCAACATTTAGGACCAGCAGCAGCAAGGTCAATATCCCACCATTCAGGGCTGCCAGCAGTGAGGTCAATATCTCGCCATTCAGGGCTTGCAGCATCGAGGTCAATATCTCACCATTCAGGACTGGCAGCAGCGAGGTCAATATCCCACCATTTAGGACCAGCAGCAGCGAGGTCAATATCTCGTCATTTAGGACTGGCAGCAGCAAGATCAATATCCCACCATTCATGACCGGCACGGGCGAGGTCAATATCCCATCATTCAGGACTGGCAGCGGCGAGGTCAATATCCCACCATTTAGGACCAGCAGCAGCGAGGTCAATATCCCACCATTCAGGGCCGGCATGGACGAGGTCAATATCTCGCCATTCAGGACTGGCAGCAGCGAGGCCAATATCCCGCCATTTAGGGCCGGCAGCAGCGAGGTCAATATCTCACCATTCAGGGCCGGCAGCAGCGAGGTCAATATCCCACCATTCTGGACTAGTAACAGCGAGGTCAATATCCCACCATTTAGGACCAGCAGCATCGAGGTCAATATCTCGCCATTCAGGACCAGCAGCAGTAAGGTCAATATCTCGTCATTCAGGACCGGCAGCAGCAAGGTCAATATCCCACCATTCATGACCGGCACGGGCGAGGTCAATATCCCATCATTCACGGATGGCAGGGGCGAGGTCAATATCCCACGCAGGGATGAGGTCAATATCCCACCATTCAGGGTTGGCAGTTGCGAGGTCAATATCCCGCCATTCAGGGCCGGCAGCAGCAAGGTCAATATCCCGCCATTCAGGGCCGGAGGCAGCGAGGTCAATATCCCACCATTCAGGACCAGCAGCAGCGAGGTCAATATCCCACCATTCAGGACTAGCAACAGTGAGGTCAATATCTCACCATTCAGGACCAGCAGCATCGAGGTCAATATCTCACCATTCAGGACCAGCAGCAGCAAGGTCTATATGCCACCATTCGGGGCTGGCAACAGTGAGGTCAATATCTCGCCATTCAGGACCGGCAGGGGCGAGGTCAATATCCCACCATTCCGGGATCGGCAGCAGTGAGGTCAATATCCCACCATTCAGGACCGGCAGCAGCGAAGGTCAATATCTTGCCATTCAGGGCCGGTAGCAGCGAGGTCAATATCCCACCATTTAGGACCAGCAGCAGTGAGGTCAATATCTCGCCATTCAGGACCGGCAGGGGCGAAGTTAATATTCCACCATTCAAGGCCAGCAGGGGTGTGGTCAATATCCCACCGTTCAGGACCAGCAGCTGCGAGGTCAATATCCCGCCATTCATGGCAGGCAGAAGCAAGGTCAATATCCCACCATTTAGGGCCGGCAGGGGCAAAGTCAATATCCTGCCATTCAGGACCGGCAGGGGCAAGATCAATATCCCGCCATTCAGGGCTGGCAGGGGCAAGGTCAATATCCCACTGTTCAGAACCGGCAGGGGCGAGGTCAATATCCCACCGTTCAGGATCGGCAGCAGCGAGGTTTTATCCCGCCATTCAGGGCCAACAGCAGCGAGATCAATATCCCACCATTCAGGGCTGGCAGGGGCAAGGTCAATATCCCGCCATTCAGGGCTGGCAGCAGTGAGGTCAATATCTCGCCACTCAGGACCAGCTGGAGCAAGGTCAATATCCCACCATTCAGGGCCAGCAGCTGCGAGGTCAATATCTCACCATTCAGGACCAGCAGGGACGAGGTCACTATCCCACCATTCATGACTGGCAGTGGCAAGGTCAATATCTCGCCTTTCAGGGCTGGCAGCAGCGAGGTCAATATTCCACCATTCAGGACCGGCAGGGGCGAGGTTACTATTCTACCATTCATGACCAGCAGGGGCGAGGTCAATATCCCACCATTCAGGAATGGCAGCAGCAAGGTCAATATCCCGCCATTCAGGAACGGCAGCAGCGAGGTCAATATCCCACCATTCAGGGCCGGCAGCAGCGAGGTCATTCTCCTGTTACCATTTGATAATATCCTCAAAATGACTACCTGATGTTTTTCAGATACAGAATTTATTTTTCTTATTTATTCATAGGATTTGGACAATGCTGCCTTAACCAGCATTTATTGCCCATCCCTAATTTCCCAGAGCGCAGTTGAGTCAATCACATTGTTGTGGGCCTGGAGACACACGCAGGTCAGGCTAGGTAAGGATGGCAGATTTCCTTCCCAAAACAACATTTCTAAATCAGACAGGGTTTTCCCCAACAATTGGCAATGGTTTCATGATCATTATTCGACCCTTCATTTTAGATTCCTCTCAATAACCCCAATTGTTGGAGTTCAAACCTAATTTCCCAGAATATTTCCTGGGACACTGCATTAGTAAATTTCAGCAATAATACCTAATTCCAAATCGGAATATAGGAACAAGGTTGCCCAGTTGAATTTGATCATGATCATTACTTCCTCCTCTATCTTAATAGATTCAGATTCACTACAGTGTGGAAACAGGCCCTTTGGCCCAACCAGTCCACACTGACCCTCCAAAGAGTAACCCACCCAGACCCATTTCCCTCTGACCAATGCACCTAACACTATGGGCAATTTAGCATGGCCAATTCACCTAACCCGCACTTCTTTGGACTGTGGGAGGAAACTAATGCAGACACCAGGAGAATGTGCAAGCATTACACACAGACAGTCACCCAAGGCTGGAATCAAACCTGAGACCCTAGCGCTGTGAAACTGCAGTGCTAACCACTAAGCCACCATGTCACCCATACCAGATTTTGAAAGTCAACCTAAGACCCTGATTTAGAAAATCATCATAATAACCTCAATATCAAATTCAAAAAGTGTAACTCCATTTCACTCTACCTCCATACAATATGCACCAGGAATGGGATCGAACTTGTGTTTCTGGATGTTTGATTTTGGTTTCTAATATTTAGTTATTTTCAAAGGCAAAGTTACGTATGAAATTGGGCATGCAAACTTTCTGTGGTAAAATGTACCTTCACAGTACTTATGTACTTAGTTACTGATATCGCAGTGTTTACCCAATTCTGTGGTCAGTGTTGCGCTTTTGCTCAGATGGCTGTTAGTCCAAGTCATAGAGTCATAGAGTCCTACAACATGGAGACAGGCCCTTTGGCCCAAACTGGTCCATGCTGACCAAAATGTCCATCCACACTAACCCCATTTCCCTGCACGTGGCCCATATCCTTCTCATCCTTTCCTGTCCGTGTATTTGTCCAAATGCCTTTTAAATGTTGTCAATATACCTGCCTCAACCTCTTCTGCTAGCAACTCATTTCATATGCATACCATCCTCTGTGTAAAAAAAGTTGCCCCTCAGGTTCCCTTTTATTCGTTCCTCTCTAACCTTAAACTGATGCCCTCTAGTCCTCAGTTCCCCGGTCCAGGGAAAAAGACTGAGTGCATTCACCCTATCCATGCCCCTCGTGATCTTATGCACCTCTATAAGGACCGCCTCAGTCTCCCATGCTCTAAAGAGAAAAGTCCTAGCTTGTCCAATCTCTCCCTATAATTCAGACCATTGAGTCCAGGCAACATCCTTGTAAATTTCTTCTGCACTCTTTCCAGTTTAATAACGTCTTTCCTATAGCAAGGTGACGAAAACTGAACACAATACTCCAAGTGTGGCCTCAGCAATGCTCTGTATAGCTGCGACATAACTTCCCAACTTCTATATTCAATGCCTATTCCAGAATCCAAGCACAAAACATACCGTGAGAATCAGTTAAATGATTTTAAGTACTGAACTGAGACCTGTTAGCCTACTGGTATAGTTCAGACAGACATAAAAAAATTCTTTACGCTACTTCTAAAGAGCAGGGAATAGATACCTCGAAGAATATGAGCTGCTCATTTAAATGAATTGCTCATGGTGGGACTTTTAAAAAAAATCATGAGATGGATCTTGCTGGCTGCTTGTCCCTTATTATCTTTGAGAAGTTGGTGATGAGCTGTCTTCTTGAAACAACATGCGGTGTAAGTGTAGCCACAGAGCTGTTAGGTGGAAATTCGAGGATTTGATCCCAGCAACAGTGAAAGAATTGCAATATAGTTTGAAGTCAGGTTGTTATGTAATATGGAGGGAACTTTGCAGTTGCTGGTATTCCCATGTACCTGCTGCCTGTGAGATCCTAGTTGATGGAGGCCATTGGTTTGGAACGTCCTGTCAAAGGTGAGCTTTGGCAGGGCATTTTGTAGATAGTAGATATCCACTGTGCATCAGTGAAGAAGGAAGTGAATGATTAGATGGAATGCCAATCAAATGGGCCGGTTTGTGTTGGATGGTAGTACAATACTACTGGAGTAGCACTCGTGCACACAATGGGGAGTATTCCATCAAGCTCCTGACTTGTATATTGCAAATGATAGATAGGTTTTGAGGAATCAGAAGATGAGTTTCTCCCAACAGAATTCCAATCCTCTGGTCTGTTTTTTGCAGCTACAGTAATTTATATGGTTAGTCCAGTTCAGTTTCTGGTCAACAGCAACCCCAGATCTAGAAAGGACAATGTTGTGCATAAAGAACTGTTACATTTGAATATGTAACAAATAACTGTTTTTCAGAATCAGGTTGTGAACACTTTAGATCATTTCAGTTATATGGAATTTCTTCATGCTTAATTAGTTCCATTGTTTCTGTCAGATCACTCAGATATCCCACCCCAAATTCCCAAACCACAATTAACCAATCTACATGCATCCTGAAAGGTTAAAAATGATACTCAAGCATGTTACTAGACCATTAATATTTGGTGAACCCCACTAGATTGCCATATACAGAAAGCAGCATTCATAATCAGATGCACTCTTAGAAATTCCCAAGATCTTTAGAAAAAAGGGAGTTTTGAAGTCTAAAAGATTTTTTTTCAGTTGGGGGCAGGTAAATTGATTCAGGAAATTTTCAGACGACCTGAATCATCCCTGTAAAGATAAAAGCTGCACATAATTCTTGCTTTTGGGTTTTGGGTTTTGGCAGATGGTACAGGATCGAGTTGTGATATTTTGTGTCAAAGTGTCATGTTTATTTGAATAGAATTGAGAGATGTAAATTGTTTGGATCTTCTGTTGTTGGTGCTGTTTGGTGGTCACTTGTGTAAGATGGTAGAAACTGCAATGTATTTCAAAAGAAGATTTGTGAATGCTGTTGCTTTCTATAAGCTATTCCACAGTTGCCATTGTCAGCTCATGGCTCACTAGATATGGACATTGTACATTTTAGGTGAATGGTCATGGGAGGGGCATGAATTAGCATTAACTTTGCAAGAAGAGTGTGGGGGATAATTAGAAGCAGTAGAAGTACATGAGTTGACATAGATTCTGAGGGGTGCATAGTCCATAGCTGGGGACATTGAACTGGGACTGGAGAATATAACAGGCAATAAGGATATGTGATGGCTTGAGTTGATACCAAGTTGGGATGAAGGGGCATGGAAGCCATGGGCAAGACCATTTGAACTTATTTTTTCAGAGGTTTCTGAATCCAGACAATGGTTCACAATGTCTTGAACCATGGATCATCCAGAAGATGACACACAATATAAAAATTCTGTGATGCTAATAATTAAGCCAGTCAGTTTGAGAATACATGTACGTGCTATGATTCTGCAGGGTGTGGTTTGCTGCCCACTCACTAATCCCTTGCCTGCGAAATTTGGGATGTTGGGAGTCGGGAAGTAATTTCAGAATTGGGTCCTACCCGGGTCTTTTAATGTCTCTCATGTTGGTCCAACTCCACAAAAAAAATGTACATTTTGAGAGAATTATTTGTTCAATGATTTTGAACATTCTGCCGATAGATCTCATGACACAATTTATACAAATGTACTTTGAATTGCTTCATTACACAATATTCTTTCAAAGGAATGTGATCTTGCTGAAGTTTTGCCATTATGTACTAAACAAGCTAACTCTGACATCTTTTAACGTTTGCTAATGATGATCTAAGGACCTTTTTACTTATTATTGAGAGCAATTGTAATGAGTGCTTAAGAAGTTAATAGAGGGTCAGACTTAAATACATCTCTACTATAATAAAACCATTTCAAAGAGTTTTTGACAAAGACATAGTATGCACAGTGTAAATCTCTAAAGTAAGGTGCTTTATTTTTATTGGTTTCTATTGATTTATTTTAATGGTAGTTTACCAAAAGATTCTGCACAGATCTAGGTAATTCCACAATGGGATACAGTTGAAACTAGGAGTG
Source organism: Chiloscyllium plagiosum (assembly GCF_004010195.1). Lineage (NCBI taxonomy): Eukaryota > Metazoa > Chordata > Chondrichthyes > Orectolobiformes > Hemiscylliidae > Chiloscyllium > Chiloscyllium plagiosum. The sequence goes on from NC_057711.1 coordinate 70,134,622, forward strand.
CAACCTTTTACAAGTTCATACTTTATTTCTAGGGAAGGTCTCAAGCTTGAACTGTGACCCATGCAAATATAGCGTGAAATCTGGCACTGTGCCTGTTTTGCAGTTTTACCTGCACTGTCATTTTGGATCAAGTAACAGAAATAATTAACTTAGTACCTTGTAAACCTCGGCTAGTAGCTTCTCCCTGTCACATATCTACACACCATTTTCTTTTGAGTGGACTTAATTCACATGGAACAAAACACTAAAGTGTGTTTAGTGAGTGATGTAGCATTTGTTCATGTCAGCAAACTGCCATTGTTGAAATGTGGGTTTCTGCTATCTTTGGAGTAGATAGAATGTAAACATATTGTAATGTTTACGTGACATGGTAAAGTGTACTTGTTAGAGACTCCAAGAACAGTGGGAGATTGGTAACATGTTTTCAAAGATGATAGGGTACATGCTTGAAAAAGGTGAAAGGGCAAACGTCTGCCAACATGACAGAGCCCAGCTTGAGATCTGCTGTTAAAGTAATTGATTTTATTTCTTGACATGTCAGCTGATTTTTAGCAAATATCAAATTAAATCTGTTAATTCGTTCCAATGTGTATGAGACAACTCAAGCTGTAAAAATCTGCCACTATTTCTTTGACTTGTAGAAAAAAAAACATTTTCAAAAGAATCATGTATAAAAATTTCTGGTATGATTTGTCTTTGCTAAATTGTAACCCGTCTAACTGAATTGGGTAGCTCATCTTTTGTGTTGTTTTGGAGCTGTCATTGGTTTTGTTATTGATCAGATGCTAGTTTTCCACACTACTGAAGGACTAACCATTGATGCCATTACCACTAATTCCAATACAAAAGAACTGAAACTGAGTTAGCAACAACTGTTCCATATAGAATGCCATCTGTAAAATTTGACCCTGAGTTGCCAATACCTTCGGAGTTATGGGTGCTGCTTTAGTAGAAAAATGGCACCTGTGCCAGAATAATGCACTTACATCATATGTTAGCATGGGCATTATGTATATGGGCCAGGAATATGTCTGGTAGGCCCATTGTGATATCAGTTGGTGATGAATGCAGATTTGATGCATGATTTACAATTTTCCACCTCATCATCTAAGGCATTACCATCTTGGCCTTTTCCAACATCCCAAGCATCACAGATGCCAATCTTCAGCCACACCAATTCACTCCACTTGATATCAAGAAACAATTTTAGACACTGGATCATGCAAAGAATATAAACCTGACAACATTCTGGCAAAAGTACTGAGGACTTATTCTCCAGAACTTGTCATACTACTAGCCAAGCTTTCCAACATAAGTACAACACCGGCATCTACCTGACAATGTGGAAAATTGCCCAGGCACGTCCTGTGCTGAGAAAGTAGAACAAATCCAACCTGGCCAATTACCGCCCCATCAACCTACTTGTTATCATCAGTAAAGTAATGGAATATGTTGTTGACAGTGCTATCAAGCAGCACCTGCTCAGTAATATCCTGCTGACTGACGCCCAGTTTGGGTTCTGCCAAGGCTACTCAGCTCTTGACCTCATTACAGCCTTGATTCAAACAGAAAAAAAGCTGATTAAAGAGGTGAGAGTGACATCAATGCCACATTTTACCAAGTGTAGCCTTAAGGAGCACTAGCAAAACTGAAGTAATTGGCAGTCAGGGGGAAAAAAACTCTCCACACTTGGCATGGAATCATATTAGCAGATAGGAAGATGAGTTGTGGTTGTTGGAGGTCAGTCATCTCAACTGCAGTACATCTCTGCATGAGTTTCACTGGATAGTGTGCTAGGTCTAACCATCTTTAGCTACTTCATCATAAGGTCAGAAGTGGGGATGTTCACTGATGACTACAGAATGTTCAACACCATTCCTAATTCCTCAGATACTGAAGTAGTCCATCTTTAAATGCAACAAGACCTGGACAATATCTAGACTTGGGCTGAAAAGTGGCAAATACATTTTGTGCAACACAAATGCCAGGCAATGGCCATCTCCAATCAGAGACAATTTAATCACTGTCTCTTGACATTCAAAGGCATAACCGTCATTGAATTCCCCCACTATCAACATTCTGGGGGTTACTATTAACCAGAAATTGAACTGGACTAACTATATAAATACAGCCGCTACAGGAGCTGGAAATAATACAATGAGTAATTCATCTCCTAAATCCCCAAAGCCTGTCCACCATCTATAAGGCACAAGTCAGGAGTGTGATGGAATATGCCCCACTTACCTGAATGAAGGCAGCGCCAACATTACTCAAGAAGCTTGACACCACCCAGGGCAAAGCAGACAGCTTGATTAGTATCACATCCACAAACATTCACTCACAGCAGTGTGGTACTATCTGCAGAATAGTTTAAAATGAGACCCCTTTTTGAACATGATAAGATTTGATTGAGCAATGAGCATTTAAGAGAGGTTCAGCATTTATTTTCCACCCTTATTTGTCCTTGAGAATATGGTAACAATCACATCCACTGGCTCTTCTTTGTCTAAGTTGCTCGTTACCCCCTGCAGAACTGCACCAATCACTGGCTACCATCCTGAAAAAGACCTTCTTGCCTCTATTTTCTGTACTTTATCAAAGGCCAACTGGAAATTCAAATTGATCACGTCCACTGGCTCTTTTTTTAAAATTTGTTGGTTAACTTCTCAAAGAATTCTAACAGGTTTACCAGGCATGACCTCCAATTGATGAAGCCGTGCTGACTCAGCTCTATTTTACCATACACTTCCAAGTACCCTGCAACCACATCCTTAATAATTGACTCTAAAATCTTACCAATGACCAAGGTCAGATTAACTGGTCTATAGTTACCCGTTTTCTGCCTCCTTCCCTTCTTAAACTGCATGTTACATTAGCCATTTTCTAGTGCTCTGGAACTCATAATGACTCCTGAAAGATCACCACCAATGCCTCTACAATCCCCCCAGCTATCTCCTTCTGAATTCTGGGGTGCAGTCCACCTGTTCCAGGTGATTTATCCACACTACAATCTCCTTCTATTACTAGTTAGGTGTCTCTCATTTCATTACTCTCATGATTAATCTTCTTTGCCCTTATTGCTTTTTTTTAGTCATCCTCTGCTTGTTTTTAAAGGTTTCCCAATCTTCTGGCTTCGGCCTAATCTTCACAAAATTGTATACTTTTTCTTTTGCTTTTATGCTGTCCCTGACCTCTCCTGTCAGCCATAGTTGCCTTGCCCTCCCATTAGTATGTTTCTTCTTATGGTGGATGAATTTCTGCTATGAGAAAGTGAGGACTGCAGATGCTGGGGTACCAGAGTTGAAAAATGTGGTTCTGGAAAAACATAGCAGGCCAGGCAGCAACCAAGGAGCAGGAGAATCGATGTTTCAGGCATAAGCCTGAAAGAAGGGCTTCCTGAAGAAGGGCTTATGCCCGAAACATCGATTCTCCTGCTCCTTGGATGCTGCCTGGCCTGCTGTGTTTTTCCAGCACCACATTTTTCAACTCTGAATTTCTGCTATGCCTTCTCAATTACCCCCAGAAATGCCTGCAATTGCTGCTCCACTGTCTTCCCTGCTAGCTTCCCCTTCTAATCAATTCCAACTTCTCTCTCTCAAAGTGCAGGGTGAATTCTATCATATTGTGCGCACTGCCTCCAAGGGATTCCTTTACCTTAAGCTCCCTGATTGAGACCGCCCCATTACAAATGACCAAATCTAGAACTGCCTGCTCCCTAGCAGGCTGTACCAAACATTCAACCTGTAGATATTTCATAAATTCCTTTCGTTCGGATCTGCTACTAACCTGATTTTCCCAGACCACCTGTATATTGAAGTCCCCCACGACTATTGTAATATGCCTTTTTTGCATGCCTTTTCTATCTCCTGACTTATTTTCTGCCCCACATCCTGACTACTGCTCGGAGGCCTGTACCCAACTTTCAATCAGATCTTTTTTGCTTTGCAGTTCCTCAGCTTTACCCACACATATTCTATGCCTTCTGACCCTATGTAACTTCTTGCTATTGAGTTAATTTCATTTCTTACTAACAAGGCAACTCCATTTCCTCTGCCCATCTGCCTGTCCTTCCACTAGGAGGTGTATCCTTGGATATTTAGTTCCTATTTCTGATCTCCTTGTAGCCATGTCTATGTGATGACTACAGCATTGTACTTGCCAGTTTCAATCTGTGCTACAAGCTCTTTTACCTTGTTTCACCTACTGTACACATTTAAGTACCTTCAGTTCTACGTTGACCACTCCTCTTCTCATAGTTGTCCCCTTACCTTCTGTGCCTGAAGTTAGATTCCTGACTCAGCACTTCTGGCTAAGACTGTTGCAAATGCTTTGACCTTTTCTTCTGCATTGATATGTTGAATTTCCCCATCATTTATGATGGATATTTGTGGAGCCTGCTCCTCTGGTGAGTTGTTTAATCATCCGTCACCAATGATGATTGGATGTGGCAGGACTGTAGAGCTCAAATCTTATCCATTGTTTGTGGGATTGCTAAACTTTGTCTGTTGCATTCTGTTTATCTTGCTTGGCATTCAAGTAGTCCCACACTGTAGCTTTACTAGTTTGTATCTCATTTTTATGTAGGACTGTTGTTGCATGCTGTTTTACACTCTTCATTGTACTAAGGCTGATCCCTTGGCTTGATGGTAATGGTATGGTGCAGGATATGTCAGACCATGAGATTACAGATTTTAGGTGAATATAATTCTGCTGCTTCTGATGGTCCACAGTAAGTCATAAATGTCCAATCTTGAGTTGCTAGATCTGTTTGTAATCTACCCCTTTCAGCAAAGAGTTATTGCCAGAGAATCGTGGTGGATTTCTCAATGTGGCTTCATCTCAAAAAGGACTGCATACTCGTCACTCCTACTGGTACTGTCATGCATAGATACATCTGTTCCATTTAGACTGGGGGAGAGGGGGGGCATGAAGTCAAGTACATTGGGTTGCTCACTGCAGGCCTAGTCCAGCAGTAATGTCCTTTAGGTCCCAGCCAGAGTGGTCAATAATAGTGTTACTGAGCCACTTTTAGAAATTTTGACATTGATGTCCCTTACCCAGTGTTCAGCCAATGCACTTGTCACTCTCAATGCACCTTCCACGTGATATTCAAATTGTCAGAGCACAGGTTCATCAGCTGAGTGGAAGGCAATAGGTGGTAATCAGCAGAAGGTTTCCTTGCCCATTTTTGACTTGATTCCACGAGACTTCATGAGGTCTGGAATCAATGTTGAGGACTCCCAGGGCAACTGCTTCTGAACTATTTCATCTACTGGAGCAGGACATGTGCTCAGAAGGAATGGGTAGCCATCCCATCCCAGTGCCTACCAAGGTGACTTATGCCAGCGGATCATTCCAAGGAACAACTGGGGATCTCTGTGGGTTTCCTAAACCTTGTCTGACAAATGCACCTGAGAAATCACTGACGCCAGCTTATATCCCTCCCCATGATGAGGAGAGTCAAGCTTGTGCAGTGGGATTCTCCACCATTGCTGCTTCCCTCAGGTTCCAGACATTATGGCTTGCACCTTTATTGCTATGACAGTGCCTTATCATAGGAAGGGTTTAGAGGGATATAAGCCAAGTGCTGGCAAATGGGACTAGATTAGTTTGGGATATCTGGTCGGCATGGACGAGTTGGACCAAATGTCTGCTTCGGTGCTGTACATCTCTATGACTCCATGTGTAGAGTTTATTAACATAACAGGCTTCCACTTCATCGACGTTCAATTTATCTATGAGAATCAATGCCAGATTTTGGAAATCTGCTCCAGATACACTGGAAGCTGCAATGATGTGAACATACTAAAGAAGTTATAGATAATTGCCTCTTTCCAAGGCCCTTGGACTACACAGGGGTGGCTGCACAGAGGAAAGATCTGCCTTGGTCCAAACAGAGCTGATGCCACCATTACAAAATACTCTGCTGATGCAGAAAGGAGAGTTTTTTTGTTTGTTCATGGGATGTGGGTGTCTTTGGTGGTTTATTTCCCATCCCCAATTGCCCACGAATTGAATGCCTTGCTCGGCCATTTTATTGGGCAGTTAGAAGTCAACCACATTGTTGTGTTTGGAGTTACATATAGGTCAGACCATATTTAGAGTGCGATATGCGGTGTCCTTCACAGCTGGAGCTAGCAAAACAGGTGTGACCTGGTGACAGAGGAAATGGGGGATGGAGAACATTGCTTTAAAAATGAGGATGTGGATGAGGATCAGGACATTGACCAGGAAGTACATTCATAAATATATGATTGAGCTATGTGCAGTCAAGCATGAGAGGCCAGACAGAACATCAATTGAAACCCACTTCCAACATGGATTATTTGAATTTGGACTTCATTTCATTGCATAACTTCGTGTTGGTTATAAGGCAAGCAGGCATAGCCAGTCCACAGTACATCTTAACCCATGTGTTTCTACACTCCTGGAACTTTATTGTTGCTGAATAAATGTCTTCCTCTCCATATGATTATATGTGTGGTATTTTTGACTGATTCCACTTTCACGTATATGCACGATACAGATCTTCTTCATCATCAGGCAGGAAGCAGCAGCCAGTGAGATAGGGAAGTAACATTGTATGACCGTGAGACTGAGTGGCTTTTAAAGTTTCAGTTAGCATATAGTATATGAGTATTGTGCAGTGAAATCTCTCATGATAGTCAGTATGCTGGGAGAAATCCTGAGGTACCACTTTCTCACTCTTCCATCATTCATGAACATTCAAAGTTTCAGAGTTTGTGGAGAGTTCTAAATTGCTCTGAAATGCTTAAGCATCTGTAGGACAGCATTTAACCTGAGAGAGGCAATGCTTTGTACAGCTGCTTTTGGTAGCCCAATGCACTACGAGGGAAAGTGGAGATGTGAGCTGTCTATGATACACCTCCCAGGCTTGAGTGGCAGTGGACTGCATCACAAAGCTCATAAATAGAATAAAATGAATAGAATGTAATGGTTACCTGTAGAGATATATGGAATCATCACTGATAATGTGCTCTTACTCGCAAGATAAATATACATGTGAATGATCTGTATGTATCTGAAAGGCAGGCTTTACAAGCATCCCTGTGCATTGTTTTCAGCCAATGTTTTGCCCACATTAAAGTGCAATGCCTTGGCTGCAGTCATTAATGATAATGTTTAAGGATCTATGATGTTTTATGCTGTTTGCAGTCGAGGTGTTTGTTGCTTGTGAGAAATTAGCAATACTGAGTTGCCATCTTGGAATATCTGTGGAGGCTGTGCATTTCTCACATGCATAAGTGTGAATCAACATATATTTATAGAAGTACAAGATTATTTACAATGACCTTTCACCCTTGGCACATATGTGTACTCGGTAAGTTATTTTCTTCCTCTCCCTTCGACTACTGCAATCTTGACTTGTGCAACTAGGCTGGAGGGATCCTGCTCTATAGTTAGCCTTATTGTCCTGGAAGACTTGGCTCAGACCTAGAGGTTCTCCTGTACAGATAAAGGCTCATCCACCTTGGCTTGAATCTCTGCAGCTTAGTCTTCTCAGGCATGGTGAGGTGGAGAGGCTGGTACTCCGGAGTGCCCTGAGAGGAAGTTTCTGTAGGTCCTGACTCTGGCTCCTTCTCTCTGTGCATGCACATTGACATCACTCTGTTCCCCGCCCGAGTCAAAGCGCCTCATCCCCCTTTGCCAATGATGCTGAGTATCAATGGTCAGAGTAGAGTAATGGAGTCCACGTGCATGTACTGTAAATATTCAGCAAACATGTACATGAGGGTGCTAGACCTGAGTCTCAATGGTGCTCACCAACCTGTCCACAGATGCAGCCAGACATATGCATGTTAGAGCTAACATGGCACTGTAAACTTTGGTGGATTTCCTCCACCAATCTATCCAATTTACCATCCTGTGCCTGCCTGTGTATTTTGGCTAAGTTACAAAGAGGAAAGACCATAGGATCATCTCCTGTCTGGGACTGAGCTGGTGCCTGGTCTCCAGCATTGCTCTGAGTGTCAGAGACCTGGGAGTTTCTTCCTTCACCATCTGCGGAGACCCGCCAGTGATGTGCTCACCAGATTGTGCTCCTGATAGATAGAGAATGCCCCGAAGTGAGAGTCTCTGAGTTAGTGGCGGGTGTAGGTGAAAGCCTTGCCAATCTATCCTATGAAGATTGAGTGGCTTCCTCTCCAGTGTGGCTGATGGTTGGTAGTGGTCGCTTGTTCTTTGCATTGGTTCATAGGGTGCTACTATTGCCTGCATAAGAAAAGGGAAAGAATTAGCTGTGTGAAAGGGCGAAAAGCTTGTGCTGGTTTAAGATTGAGTTTGTACCTGGTGTTAATGGGAGAGCAGCACGATGAAGTTCATGTGGTTTTTTTTGTCCTTGGGAGTGTTCTTGTCTCCATTTGAGCAGTTGCTGTCTTTCTCAGTCAGCTCTAGCAATTTGCCCCATATAGGGTGAGGAGCCTAATGTCTGCCATACCACTGTCTGTTTTTGCCCCCTCTCCCCTGTTATAAAAGGTAATTTCCTGCAAAGAAACAAAGAGAATGAGTGAGTATGACAGAAGTGGCTGGGAGAATCATGGTGGGTGGTGCATGGTTAGGAAGGCCATCCCAATTAGTACATAGGAAGCCTAGTGGAAGGATGAGGTAGGTAATAACTATTGAGTATATATCAACATGTAATAGAGAGAGTGGCAGTCTGCAAGCCTTGGTGAGAGGTGTGTACAAAGAGATAGAGAAAGAGTTAGAGAACCTTGTGAGGAGCCAAGGAAGAAATTGCTAGGCCTGTTACTAAGATATCTAGATCGTGGATAGCCACTGGTGAGGTGCCAACAGATTGGAGTTTGGCCAATGCAGTGTCATTGTTTAAGAAAGGTTTTAAGTAAAAGCCAGGGAACTATAGATCGGTGAGCCTTATGTCAGTGGTGGATAAGTTATTGGAAGAGATATCAAAATCTTCAAGAGAGTCTCACCTTTGTTAATCATCAGGAACATATGTATCAAGCACTGGAACAACTTTAGTGGACATGTTGCAATCTCATCAGGCTGCCAGCTCAACAAACATCTGGCGTTACCACAGGTTGACGAAACTGTGTAAAATAATTATTTGCAGTGGTGTCACATTCATTATAAAATGTAGTGAAAAGATTTAGCAAGAGACTATACCAACTTTAATGAAGACTTTAAAAAAATGTGAAAATCATTATTTCTTATAAAGTGTCTGAAATAATGAGAAATACATTAGAAAATATCATAAACATCATTGAAGAATTTGCAATCTTTTATTAATTATATGGAATTGAAGAAACACTTAGGGACTAAATTATTTCGAGTAGCGTGCTGGATCGAATTGTTGTGGAAAATTCCTTTGTGTACAATTTTAATGCTATCATTAAGCCACTTAAGAGAATCAATTGGCTAGTTAATTTAAAATTAAGCTCCCTGGTAATGTATTACAAGGTCTTTCAAGGGATTTGAGGGCTTCACACTTGCAACAGCCTGGACTACATGTTTATATTCCTCATTCTTATAGATTTGGTTCTTGGCTATGTCCTGATTTGTTTAAATTCAAAGAGAGAATCCCAGCTTTTGGTGTTAAAATATATTTGGAGCTACATATAATAAGATCGCTTTAAAGGATAACAATATGAGGTGGATTATTCATCTCATATTGGACCATCCATCCTGAAGCACCCTTTAGTCCTGTCATTGCAGAATCTGATTTTTTTTAAAAAATTCATCACTTGACTGAAAAGGTCAGCGATCTATCTCTGTGTGAAAGGCTTCCTGATATCAGCCCTAAAGTTATCCTTTATTAGTTAACCCTATTCTTCTTATCCTATTTACATAACGTAACTTACAGCGATATTCTAAAACAAATCTTTTCCCTTACATGTAACATTATAAACTAATCTACACTTACTCTCCATTCTTTTTTAAAGCACTAATTGTGACACTCTCAGTGAAATGCTTTTCCTCAGTAGCTGCTGAATGAGAGAGATAAACTGTATATAATGCTCAAAGAAATTCTGACAGACAAGAAATGAATCTTAATCATTCACTTCCAAATGGCTTGATTATTCACAGCAGCAAAATTGTGATCCATTACCAACAATAATCAACATCAGCCACATTCATAGTGACATCTTATACTGTGTAATGCTTTTATTAAAAAAAATTGAATCTGCAAAGTGACAGAGATATCATTCACTCAGTTAATTTTCTTTTTATTCATTCATAGGATGTGAGTGTGGCTTAATTAAAGGATTAAGATTGTACACAAAGGAATTTTCTACAGCCATTTGATCCAGTACACTTTTGGAAATAATTTAGTCCCTAAATGTTTCTTCAATTCCATAAAATTAGTAAAAGAATGCAAGTTCTTCAACAATGTCTATGATACTTTCTGGGCTTGCGTTTATTGCCCATCCCCCTACCGGCTCTTGAGAAGATTGGGGTGAGCTGCCTTCTTGAACCTCTGCAGTCCAGGTGCTGTATGTAGCCTCACAATCCATTATGGAGGGAATTCCAGGATTTTGATCCAACGCCAGTGAAGGAACGATGATGTAGTTCCAAGTCAGGTTGGTAATTGACTCAGAGGAGAACTCAAAGGTGGTGGTGTTCTGATGTATCTACTGCTCTTATCCTTCTAGATATGCTTGTAGGTTTGGAAGATGCTGTTTGAACAGCCTTAGTGAATTTCTGGAGTATATCTTGTAGATAGGACACACTGCTCCTACTGAGCGTCAATAATGGAGGGTGTAGATGTTTATGGATGCGGTGCCAGTCAAGCAGGTTGTTTTGTCCTGGATGATGTCAAGCCTCTTAAGTATTGGCAGAGCTGCACTCATCCAGACAAGTGGGGAGTATTCCATCGTAGGTGGTGACTCACTCACTACAGGATTTTTAGCCTCTGACCTTCACTTGTTGCCACTATATACATGGCAAGCCCAATTTAGTTTGTAATCATCGGTAATCCCCAGAAGTTGGATAATGTGAGATTCAAAGGGTTAGATTCTCTCTTATAGGAGATGGTAATAACCTGGTATTTGTGTTACTTACCTCTTTTCAACATAAACCTGGATATTGTCCAGGTCTTGCTGTATTTGGTCATGATCTGCTTCAGTACCTGAGGAGTCGTGAATGATACTGAATATTGTACAATCATCTGTCGACATTCCCACCTTATGATGAACAGCTGACGATGGTTGGGCCGAGGACACTACCCTGATAAACCTTTGCAGGGATGTCCTGAAGCTGAGATGATTGATCTTCAACAACCACAACCATCTCCTTTATGCCAGGCTAGACTCTTACAAGTGGAGAGTTTGTCCCCTGGTTCCTATTGATTCTAGTTTTGCAAGGGGTCCTTGATGCTACATCTGCACAAATGTGACCTTAATGTCAAGGACTGTCACTCTTATTTCCTTTCTGGGATTCATCCCTTTTGTCCATGGTTGGAAGAAGAATGTAACGAGGTCAATAACTGGGTGGCTCTAGAGGAACCAAACTGAGTCTCTATTGCTATGTGCTGCTCATTAGAACTTTTTCTTGACCCCATACATCTCTTTACTGATGATTGACAGTAGACCAATGGGGTGATAATTGGTCCAATTGAATTTACATTGATGTGCTGGGCTGCTCCATCATTGATGATGGGACATTTGTGGAGTCTCCTTTTCCAGTGAGCTGTTTCATTTTCCACCACCATTCATGATTGGATGTGGCAAGACCTCAGAGCTTAAGTCTGATTCGTTGGTTGCGGAATCACTTAGCTCTATCAATTGCTGTTTATGCTGTATGGCACACAGTTAGTTCTGTTTTGTAGATTCACCTCAATTCTAGGCGTACCTGATGCTGCTCCTGGCATGTCCTTTTGCACTCTTTTTTGAACCAGTGTGAATCTGATTAAAATGTCTAAATGTCAGAAATTGGTAATGATACAGTCAAACTCATTTACATATAATTTGTGCACATACATTTTTTAAATTCATGATTTATTCAAACACAAATTAAGGAAATCATAGTTCACTTGGATTGGTACTACTTACACCTCAGGACTCAGTTACAGCCTTGACAAATAAACTGTTGTATATAAAGGTCATGTAACAGAACATAAGAACACAACAAATAGGGTCAGGAGGAGGCCCTCTGGCCCATTGAGGCAGGTCCACCATTCAATAAGATCATGGTTAATCTTTTTGTGGATTCTGTTCCAGTGACTGCCCACTCACCATAATCTTTCATTCCTTTACTGTTCGAAAATCTATCCATCTTTGCCTTAAGAACATTCAGTGAGGTAACCTCAACTGCTTCACGGGGCAGGGAGTTCCAAGGATTCATAACCCTTTTGGTGAAGAAGTTCCTCCTCAACTCAGTCCTAAATCTGCTCCCCCTTATTTTGAGGCTATGTCCCCTTGTTCTACTTTCATCCGCCAGTGGAAACAAACTCCCTGCTTCTATCTTATCTATTCCCTTCATAATTTTATATCTTTCTATATAAATTCCCCTCTCATTCTAAATTCCAATGAGAGTTGTCCCGGTCTAATCAATCTCTCCTGATAAGTGAACCCTCTCATTTCCGGAATCAATCTGGTGAACTGCCTGTACATCCCTTCCAGTGCTAGTACATCCTTTTTTTCATAAGGAGACCAAAATTGTACACAGTAATCCAGGTGTCACTTTACCAGCACCCTATACAGCTGCAGCATAATCTCCCTGCTTTAAAACTCAATCCCTCTAGCAATGAAGGATAATATTCCATTTGCCTTCTTAATTGACTTAATTATGAAATGATTTTAAGTAGTTTCAATCCAATTGGCAAAGGACATGAGTACAACACTATGTTCATCATTATCTTAGTTTGCAATCCCTTTCATGAAATCACAGAACGGCTTACTTTGGAAATAGAGATATGCCAAATGGGAGTTGTAGTTGTACTGCTGACAGAAGGGCAGAGGCAAAGTGGAAGAGACTGTTGCTGACACAGTTGGCCTAAAATGTTCCATACTTCATCAATGATACCCTTTACTGTAATGAACAAAACACTTCATAGCAGAAAGTCATTTAATAAAGTTTGAGCTTACTCCACCCACTAAACCCTTACCAATCCCTGATATGCCCTTAACTGAAGTGTTTACAGCTTTCGAAGAGTAATGAAGGCAGGTAACATCATAGTCCATCTATCTTGACAGGGGTTATTGACTCAGATCTTTCAACACTGAAGTGAATTCATGATTTGTCTGCCCACTATCTAATCATGTTTAAATTTGCCAGAAGTAACACAATCACTGCATCTTTCAGATGGAGAGATGCAGAGGATGAAGTCAGCAAAGAGATCAATGTTTGCTTTGGTCAAAACAAAGCATCCTCAATAAAATGACAAATAGTGATACCAAGTATGCTTTTCTTTCGGATAATCATGTGAATTTTGTATTTAAGCCAAATGTCAGGAGCCAAGATTTCTGATTTCAATAAAGTTGCATGTTAAATTCAATACATAAAAGAAAAGGGACTGCTTTGTTCAAAAAAAGACCTAATACGTTCTGTCAAAGCACTAGAAATTGTAAAGGGTACTGCTCTAAATGTAGGATAGACATCAAAAAAATCATCTGAAGGTAGGAGGAGTGATGGCAGTGAATTTGACACTGTCCTTCATTGTGGAGACTGGATTTATATCCACTTCATTGTGTATCCTTGATATTCTGGCTTTATATGTTCTGTGGGAAGTATCTGCTTGTTCATATAGTTTGAAAATTTTGTGTTATTAACATATGCTCACGAGCCACTGAACTCAGACTGTCCCAGACGATCTCACATAGAATCTTTACAGCAGAAACGTTCAGCCTATTAGCTTGCTGCTTCCCACTTTTGACTGGATGCAGATTATGACAGAGATAATTGAAATTGTTGGATCAGGAGAGCTGATATTTCTTAAGTCATAACTTTCCAAACAAAGAAATCTATTGACTGAATTCTCCCTTTTTTTTTGAGAAATTTTTGTTTTGGAGAGATTCATAGCACTCAGTCCACAATAACCCATGCTGACTTTTCTCAAGCAATTTTCTGCTCTTCAGTTCATTAATCATGTATCCAGCCTACTTGGTGCCCAGTTCATAAAATCATACAGCAAGAGCTGTGGAAGTGTTCATTACTGCCGGGACTTGGTGACAATCAAACAGTTGGTGCCATATTCAAAACACGTTTGTACTACTTCAGATGCTGTAAGCCAAGAACTCGCTTTGCTGCTCCACCATGCTAACCCAGTAAATGGCTCAGAAATGGAAGTTGTCATTCCATTTCCCAGACAAGGATCTAGAGATGCTGATGAACAGAGTAGTACAAAGCAGACAACCAAAGGAGGCCATCTAATTAGATACAGCTCGCTTGGACAGAAATAGCAGCTCAGGTCAGTGCAGTCTCCATGGTTAAAAGTAATGTCCTGGCAGTATGGAAAGAAGGTTGTTAATGTCTGCATTCTGCAAGGGTAAGTGTCAACATTTTCTCTCCAGTATTCATAGGCCACCATGTAGAGTCATAGAATCATACAGCATGGAAATAGACCCTTTGATCCAACTCATCAATGCTGACCAGACATTCCAATCTGACCTAGTTCCATTTGCCGGCATTTGGCCCATATGCCTCCAAACCTTTCCGATTCATATATCCATCCAGGTGCCGAACAAATGTTGTAATTGTACCCACCTCCACCACTTCCTCTGGCAGTTCATTCCATACACACACTGCTCTCTGTGTGATAAAGTTGCCCCTCAAGTCCTTTTCAAATCTTTCCCCTCTTACCTTAAGCCTCTAGTTCTGGACTCCCCACCCTGGGAAAAAGACTGTAGCTATTCACCCTATCCATGCCCCTCATGATTTTATAAACCTCTATAAGGTCACCCCTCAGCCTTTAATGCGCAGGGAAAATAAAACCCAGCCTATTCAGCCTCTCCCTGCAGCTCAAACCCTCCAGTCCCTGCAAAATTCTTGTTAATCTTTTTTGCACCATCTGAAATTTGATAACATCCTTTCTATAGAAGGGTGGCCAGGATTCCTATAGAACAGTGACACATTTTCCAAAAGTGGCCTCACCAATGAATTGTACAGCTTCAATATCTCATTCCAACTCCCATACCTGATATTATGACCAATGAAAGCAAGCTTACCAAACACCTTCTTCATCCCTCTGTCTACCTGCCACTCCACTTTCAAGAAGTTGTGCACCTGCACCAATACTCCCCACAGTCCTATTATTAACTGTATAAGTCCTGCTCTTGTTTGCCTTACCATAACACAACACTTGACATTTATTTAAATTAAACTCCATCGGCCACTTCTCAGCATGTTGGTCCATTTGACCACAGTCCTGTTGTACCCTGAGATAATCTTCCTTATTGTCCATTACACCACCTATTTTGGTGTCATCTGCAAACTTACTAACCATACCTCCTATAATAAGATCTAAATCCTTTTTATAAATGATGAAAAGCAGTGGACCCACACTGATCCTTTTGGCACGCCGCTGGTCTCAGGCCTCCAGTCTGAAAAGCAACCTTCCACCACCACTCTTTGTCTCCTCACTACAAGGCAATTTTTGTATCCAATTGGCGAGCTCCTCCCGGATCTCATGTGATCTTACCTTACTAAACAGTCTGCCATGCAGAAACTTGTCAAATCACAGAATGCCTATAATGCGGAAACAGGCTCTTTGGCCCAACAAGTCCACACCGACCCTCTGAAGTGTAACCCACCCCAGACCCATTCCCCTATCCTGTGACTCTACATTTACCCTTGAGTAATGCGACCAACCTACACATTCCTGAACGCTATGGGCAAATTAGCTTGGCCACTTCACCTAACCTGCACATCTTTGGACTCTGGGAGGAAACCAGAGCACCCAGAGGAAACCCTTGCAGACGCGGGGAGAATGTGCAAACTCCACGCAGACAATCGCCCGAGGCTGGAATTGTACCAGGGTCCCTGGCGCTGCGAGGTTGCAGTACTAACTACTGAGCCACTGTGCCACCCCTGAATGCTTTACTGAAGTCCATAAAACAACATCTACTCCTCTGCCTTCATCAATCTTCTTTGTCACCTCTTCAAAAAACTCAATCAAGTTAGTGGGACATGAATTCCCATGCATAAAGCCGCACTGACTATCTCTAATCAGTCCTTGCCATTCCAAATGCATGTAAATTGTGTCCCTCAAAAAGTTTTTATATGTAACCCAGATCAGTTTAAGGGGACATAAACAGAAGTTCAAGGGTCAGCATCAGATTTAGTCAGGAATCAAATGTCAGTGAAAGTGACTCCATGTTGTTGAATGGCAGTCAAAGTAGACGATTGCTAAATTCAAGCTGCTGGTCACCCTGAAACGTGAGAAGCAGAGGAAAGAAGCTCCAGGATAGAGATGTCAGTATTTTTAGCCCTCAGGCAATCAAGGCATTGGAGTGGTCCTGAGGAGCTGAGAAGGCAGAAGAACATTGTTGACTTTGAGTTGGAGAGAGTTAGGGCTCAGACAAAGCCCTTTGGAATGCACAGTGTTCTTCTCATCTGGGTAGGTTGCTGAGATAACTGTAGGATCTGTCTTGATGACACGTGCTACTTGATGTGCTTGTTTGGGTGTTCAACCATAGTTTGTCTTTACCTCCTATTTGCATCATGTTAATTCTGGATGATAAGAGTACATGCATATTATAAAGACAAAATCTTTATTTTAGTAACTTTTGATTCTGTACTGGATTGGAAAAGGACTGTTTTACAACAAAGGACCGAGGAAGGAATTGCTATCCATGAACTTTTTAACTTATTTCTTTTTTAAAAATTTTTGTACCTAAGATGACATCAGGAATGGTGACATTGTACAATTTTCACTGTACTCCTGGACCCCTGTACCTGAGTACACATGACAGTAAAACCTAAATCTAATCTCAATCCAGTCTAATCCAAAATTTACTGAAACCATTGTGGTGTTCACGTTGCTGCCTTGTTCAAGCAGCAGGAATAAATGTTTATAGACAGCACAAATCCGAGGATCTGTATATAAAATGAAATTGAGTCAGAAACAGGTTGCTGATTGATTTGTGGAGTTGTGACCAGTAGTGGATGCAAAAGGCCATTAACTTGACAACAACTATCATTTTCTATTCAGAAGAATCCTTACAGTGTGGAAACAGGCCATTCAGCCCAACAAGTCTACACCAACTCTCTGAAGAGCATCCCACCCAGACTCACACCCCCTCCCCCCCATCCTATCCCAAGAACCCCACATTTTCCATGGTCAATCGACCTAACCTACACATCTTTGGACTATGGGAGGAAACTGGAGCACCCAGAGGATACCCACCCAGACATAGAGAGCATGTGCAAACTCCACACAGTCACCAAAGGGTGGAATCGAACCAAGGTCCCTGTTATTGAGGCCGCAGTAGTAATCACTGAACCACCATGTTGGCTCCTGGATAGATGAACAGTTTGTACATCTGAATGATACAGGCCGAAGCCTGCAGACTGCTACAAGGGACAAATGGTGTGTCCGTCTCTCTTCTATAAAATATCTTCAGGTTATTTTCTTCCTCCAGTTGCTGTAAGTTGTTGCTTTTAACCAATAAGTCAGAGACATTATAATTCATGAATTAATCACTCTGTGCCTCCTGTGGCGAAGATAGAAAACTGGAAGGAAAAGATCTGAGAACTGACATAAGAGAAACTCAGTTGAAGCTTGAGGGCTGGTGTTATTGAACTTCTTCCCCAGTATTTTTTTCCCTCCATCCATAACACCGGCATTTTTTGTCTCTGTTGGTCTGTCTGTATATATGTATAGGCATTTAGAAGAGGGTTAGAGTTTTAACTGAAGAGTTATACATTGGCAGTTCATAAGCATTTACCTTAGGTTAAAAACTATCCATCTGTAATGAATGGTTGCTCTTGTTAAATACAGAAACCTGCTCCATATTTTCTGTTAACGTGAGTCTATCGACAGGTAAACTGGAGATTTTGCACACTTTTCATTTTCAAACATTTTCAGTTTTTGTAATGAATCTGGCAATAGCAGGACTATCTGAGTGAGGCATGACAAGTTATTTTACTTGTCCAACTTTGTACGATAAAGTTTAATTTCTTTGTGCGAAATTGTGGAACCTTGTGGCTTTATTTTCTTTGGAAGTACCTGGGATCTCAAATTTCATCCACTTTAAACAAACAAAATATTTATGGTCCCTAACCAGGTCGTCACATCTAGTGTCTTGTCGGGGATCATAACATACACAACAGTATATGAGTCTGCCAGCTGCATAAAACTGCACAGCATACTCAACAAAATAGCTCTATGAAGTTGTTATGTAATAATTATCAAAAAATACATTGAGTCACCTGTTTCTAGATTTCTTATGTTTAAATTATTTTCAAATAATAAGTACAAACACAATTGTTTATTTGAAGCTTGCCTTTTAGACAAATTTACAAAATGCTGCTTGAATTGTTGATGGTTGCTTTAAACAAAACAACATTTTGCTAGTTTACTGAAACAATTAAAAACTGAAGCAAACATCAGCAAGTAATTGAAATGGAGCAAAAATCCATTTATTTTCAATTGGTCTTGAAACTACCCTCTAACATCCAAAAGAAAACATGGTTCAAATTAGTGCCTATTTTGTTTGGATTTCCGTGTCATTATTTCAGCATGTTGACAATAGAATAATGAAATCTGCTATAAAGTTCAGCTTAAAATCAACAAATATGGTGTTCCCTATTTTAGTGTCATTAGTCTATTTTAATTGATTATAAGTTTTATGAAAATGCCACAAGCCAGTGACAAATCTCGTGGCCATACATTTCTATGACATTCAGCAGAAATATAACCAAAGCAAAACGAGAGTGAATGCCGATGACCCAATAACTGTTTGACCTTTGACATCTTCCTCAGATATATGATCAGGAAGGATCACTACAACACTTTGTTGATGGCAGTGACCCCAACAAGTCTAACTGGATGAGATATATCCGATGTGCAAGACATTGTGGGGAACAGAACATGACGGTTGTCCAGTACAGGTAGGAGATATTTACATTTTGACTGATCAGTGTGACAATTCACACAATTTTGAGTTTGATTTGCAGAAGCAACTAAAGTCAGGCAAAAATGTACATTACCTCCAGCTAACTTCATTGACATCCACTGCTTTGTCAAGGTTCTTTCCTGTGTCACAGGCCAGGACTGAGATTGTTAGCTAAGTACCATTAATAAATTTACAATAATGAATCACCTCACATTAAGCTACTCTGGATTCAGATTTGAGTCGGTCAAATGCAGCTAACATTTATGTCACATAAGTGCCAGAACATGATGTCTAAATCTAGAAAGTTACAAATCACACAACACCGGGTTATAGTCCAACAGGTTTAATTGGAAGCACTAGCTTTCAGAGTGCCGCTCCTTCATCAGGTGGTTGGACTATAAACTGGTGTTGTATGATTTGTAACTTTGTACACCCCAGTCCAACACCAGCATCTCCAAATCATAAATCAAGAAAGTTCCAGTCTTCTCCTCTTTCCGCATAGCTGCAATTCTCAAAGTCACCAATTTGGCAGTCACAATTGACCATTAGGCTGACTGGATCAGTAAAATCAACACCATCAACAAAAGAATGGGCAGAGGCTATATATTCCATGATAAATGGATCCCTTTAAGCCATATAAGTATTTTCACTATCTATGAGACTAAAGACATTTGCATGATGAAATACATGCATGGGTGTAGGAATAACAGCAATCAAAACAATTCACTATTATCCAGATCCGAAGAATTTGCTTCAGAGGTATCTGTGTTACTGTATTAAATTTCTGAACTTCCCCTATCACTAACATGCAGCATTTATGGTTTATATACCACTACAGTAATTCATTGAGATTACTTTGGTGGTGTCTTATTTCCTTCTTGCCCCTCCCACTGAATAGGATCTATTAGAAGCATTAACACCTTCAACTTTGCCTCAAGTGGTGAGGGTAAATCTCTTTAGATTTCCTATTTAATAGCATTGTGGGATATTAGTACCTCAAGATTTGCAGGTACTAATACTCTTGCAATGTATTAGTAGAAAAACACCCATTACCTCTCCTCAGAACAATTTTGAATGCACAAGTAATGTGTTAGCCACTGATAACTATGTCTCAAGAAAGTAATTTTTAAATAATTTGCCTGTTCAGACCCTCTGTTATGGATAATATCATTGATGCTGTATAGTTGCAGTATATGACCAACAGGATAAACTGGATCAATTCAATAAAGTCCGAGAGCAACTTTCAGCGTTAGGAATATGATGGGAATATTACACTCCATACATCATACTTACTTGAACATACATTAGCATTCCTTCACTGCCAAGGGTCAAAATCCTGGAGTTCCTGACCTAATACAGTCATGGGAACACCAGCACAACAATCACTGCTATGGTTAAATGACAAGGCCATTCCTTCTTAGGGCAAATTCTTCTGTTCTGGATAATAGTGAATTGTTTTGATTGCTGTTATGACTACAACCATGCATGTATTTCATCATGCACTTGTCTTTAGTCTTGTAGATAGCAATAAATGTGGCCTTGCCAATGTTGCTCAAATAAACAAAAACAAATAAAATATTTTATGCATGTTACTTAATAATGCTCGTGCTCTGCATAATAGAGAACTAACTGGCATTTATATCATTCGTTCATAGCAGCATGCTGTTCGCAAATATGCTGCCACTTTTGCCAGCAAAATATCAGTTACTATACATTAAAAATAATGAATTAATTGAGAAGCGTTTTGGGGTATTCTAAGAGCGTGGTAATGTGGTTTGTAAATACAAGCTGTTTCTTTCTTTAACTAAATGCATTTTCTCTCCCATTGAAGCACAACCCTTGTACCCATACTAAAAAAATTAGGCAGTCAACCTAAAACTGTGTAGCATTTAAGTATTGAGCAATGTCAGTCTTTCTTGGCTGGTTATTTAGGATCACCCTGCTAATGAGATCAATGACTTGCAGAGTTATCGGAAAATTAATGTGAATTGTTAGTCTTGAAGAGGTGATGACAAAATTGATTCTAAAGGGAAAAGCATATACAAACAGCAAAAAAGGGATGAAAAATAAGAGTGACAAATTTTGGAAAAAAGTAAAATGTATCAGTGTTACAATAAAAGGAAGGTGATGGCTTAGTGGTATTATCGCTCAAATATTAATCCAGGAACTCAATTAATGTTCTGGGGATCTGGGTTCAAATCCACCAAGGCAGGTGGTAGAATTTTAATCCAAGGTGTATCTGCAATTACGAGTCTAATGATGACTATGAAACCACTGCTGATTATCAGAAAAAAACTGTCTGGTTCACCAATGTACTTCAGGGAAGGAAATCTGCCATCCTTACCTGGTCTGGCCTAAATGTGACTCCACACCCACAGCAATGTGGTTGACTCTCAACTGCCCTCTGAAATGGTTTAGCAAGCCACTCAGTTGCACTAATGACTACAAAGCCACATCAAAGAAATGACAAATGTCAACCTAGTCATCGAAAATGACAACAGCCAAAACAGCCCTGTCAACCCTGCAAAGTCCTCCTTACTGACAGCTGGGAGCTAGTGCCAAAATTGAGACAGCTATCTCACAGATTGATCAGGCCTGGCATAGTCACACTCACTAAATCAATATCCCAGACACTACCACCAATGCCCCCACCCCCTCAGCCCCCCAGCAGAGATGGTGGCACAGTGTAATAGAGTTGCCTCAGAAGTCCTCAACATTGACTCCAACCCTCATAATGTCAAATAGCGGCAAGGAAACCTCCTACTGATTGCCATGTACCATCCTCCCTCAGCTGATGAATCAGTATCCTTCCATGTTGAACACCATTTGCGCAAGGGTAGCAAAATGTACTCTGGGTGGGGAATTTCAACATCCATCACCAAGAGTGGCTTGGCAACAACACGACTGATCAAGCTGGTTGGGTCCTAAAGTAAATAGTGGCTAGCCTGAGTCTGTGGCAGGTGGTGAGACAACCAACAAAAGGGAAACATGTAATTGACCTCATCCTTACCCATTTGCCTGGCACAGATGAATCCATCCATGACAGTATCAATAAGAGCGACCACTGCACAGTCCTTATCTTTTCCATTGTGTTGTATGGCACTGTCACTGTGCTAAATGGGACAGACTTCAAACAGATCCAGCAACTCCAGATTGGGCATCCGTACAGTGCTGTGGACCAGAAGAATCATACTCCAACACAATCGGCAATTGTATGCCCCATTTTACCATTACCATTAAGCTGGGGGAATCAATACAGTTATCAGGGTTAAATTCCACCTGACTCTGACCTGCCATCTCACCAAACCATCTATATCCTCTTGTACTCAAGACCTTCTTCTCACTCAGTAACCTGGTCAATCTTCGTGACATCTGCCAATTTACTTATTATCTCCCCACATTCTCATCCACATCATTTATTTATATCATTAACAAAAAGGGACCCATCACTAATTGCTGTGGTACAACATTGGACACTGGCCTCCAGTCATTCAAACAGCCTTCTACCAACACCCTCTGTCTCCTATCATTAAATCAATTTTGAATCCAACTCACCAAGTTACCCTGGATCCCCATGTGCTTTTACCCTCTTTATCAGTCTGCCATTTGGGACCTTGTCAAAGGTTTTGCTGAAATCCGTATAAACTATATCAACTGCTCTACCCTTACCTATACACCTGGTCACCTCTTTGAAAAATTCAAATTTGTTCGGCATGACCTCCCTTTGACAAAGCCACACTGACTCTCCCTGATCAAATATTACCTGTTGAAGTGGCGATTGATTTTCTTCTTCAAAACTTTCTCCACTGATGTGAGACTCAGTGGTCTATAATTCCTTGGTTTGTATCTGCCAACCTGCTTGAAAAATGGAATCAAATTTGCTCTCTTCCACTCCTCTGGCAAGTCCCCTGTGACCAGAGAGGAATTAGAAGCTTTGGTCTGAGCTCCTATAGTTTCCTCCCTCGTCTTCCATAGCATTCTGGGATACAGCTCACCTGGAACTGGAGATTTGTCTACTTTTAAACCTGCCAAAACTTCCAATACCTCCTCACCCCCAATGTCACTGCTCAAGAACCTAGTCTCTCCTTCTGCTTTCGGTAACCATTTCCTCCCTGTCCAAAATGAAGACACTTGTATATTTGAGAAAATTATTCAATAAGATGCCCATGATGAAGTTAGATTCAGAGTCCCATTTTGTTGGGTGCTTTCAGGTTGTTACCTGAATCTAATTTTTTTATGGCTAAGTGTGGATC
This sequence comes from Chiloscyllium plagiosum, assembly GCF_004010195.1. Lineage (NCBI taxonomy): Eukaryota > Metazoa > Chordata > Chondrichthyes > Orectolobiformes > Hemiscylliidae > Chiloscyllium > Chiloscyllium plagiosum. The sequence continues at coordinate 70,157,909 of NC_057711.1, forward strand.
ACATCAAATTTTTTTCATGTTGAGGTTTTTCATCTTTAGACTTAGCATGGTTTCTCACCTCACCTTCTGTTAACTACAAAATGAAACCTTTCAGCCTGTCAGCTTGAGTTGGTTCTGTAATCGTTATTTCCATTCACCTCAGTTTTCCTTTATATCCCTTTTAAATTTTTATTTTTCAAATATTTATCCTCTTTCCCTTTAAAGTCTATTGTGAGACTGGATTCCACCAATGTTTCTGGTAGAGAATTCCTAACTCACCCCATTAACTACCTCACCCACTCCGTGACAATCCTCACGTCAGATTCTAGTCCTACCTTATCACACGCCATTCCCAGAATAACACATTGCTGCCAGACTAAAAGATATAGTCCTAGTGGAGCATGCTGTCTTGGAGAGAGAGAAATAACTGGTGGTGGTTTAACTTGAGGGTCACCACACCTCAGACAATGGGAAAGGTAGAGAAAGAAAGCACTTCATGGTAACCTCAGCTCATCTGGGAATTGAACCCCCACTGTTGGTGTCACTCTGTATCAGAGAGTAGCTGTCCAGCTGACTGAACTAACTGACCACCAAGTTACCTTTATCTTATTCCAGAGTATTCTGGAACTAAGTGGCATCCCTTGCGCTCGTGCAATCTGTAGAAGTCCATAGTGCACTTAGACAAGCTGTGTCAGTCAAGAGTGCCCTATATGGTTCCTGACATTTTCCCCAGACATGGCAGACAGGAGAAATTTGGCATCCCGTTTTGTGGATAGGAACCTGGAGGTACGTAGGTGGGACTTTGGCTTTCCGTCAGACTAGCAACAGAGGCTATGACTCCAGACCGTGGCAGCCTGGTCTGAAGTTGCCACACAGGTTAAAGCAATCTCAGCTGTCTGGAGGAATGCATAGCAATGTAGGAAGAAAGTCAATGACTGTCTCCACCCCGCTATGCAAGTATCACCAGCTTCTGTCCAATATCTCATACTCACTCAATCTCTGCTACCTCCCACCATGGCTCATGCTCAACCACTGTCATTAATGCCTGCAACATCTTCTCTCCATCACTGTCACCCACCCAAATCCCTGGCAGCATTAACTCCGCATTGCTTACTCACTTAGCTTGTGACATCTTCTAACCACCCACTTTCATCTCCTGTAATATTTGCCCTACTATTATTTCAGGAGAAGAACAACCCTTAATAGTGTACAAAAATGCATGACGGATGGAAGGCTTCCTGAGTTTAACTCCTCACCCATTTTGTGGAAAGCATCCTGCCTTTGACCACCTCAAATGGCTGACTGGTCACGTCTAAGCCCCTGGACTGGTGTCAGAGGCTGCCCTTGTCTAGATGGAAGCTAGAGAACTTGATGAAATAAATAGTGATATGTTGAAAAGTGTCCATATTGCAGAGGAGGAGATGCTGGACGTCTTAAAATGCATAAACGTAGATAAATCTGAGGCCTGATCAGGTGTACCCTACAACTTTATGGGAAGCTAAGTAAGTGATTGTTGAGCCCCTTGCTGAAATGTTTCTGTCATCAATAGCCATGGGTGAGCTTCTGAGAGAATGGAGGTTGGTTAATGTGCTGCCATTATTTAAGAAATTTGGTAAGGAAAAGCTAGGGAATTAAAGACCGGTGAGCCTGACATCAATGGTGGGCAAGTTGTTGGAGAGGATTCTGAGGGACAGGATATTTGGAAGGCAGGGATTGATTAGGGATAATCAACATGGCTTTGTGCATAGGAAATTGTTTCTCACTAACTTGATTTAGTTTTTTGAAGAAGTGACAAAAAAGATTGATTGTCTATTTGGACTTCAGGAAGGTTTTCAACAAGGTTCCACAGGGTAGACTGGTTAGTAAGGTTATATTATGTAGAATACTGGGGGATTTAGCATTTGGATACAAACGTGGCTTGAAGGAAGGAAACAGAGAATGGTGGTAGAGTGTTGTTTTTCGGACTGGAAACCAGCTGTATGCTGCAAGGATCCATGCTGGGTCCACTGCTTTTTGTCATTTATATAAATGATTTGGATGTGAACATGAGAGGTAGGTTAGTAAGTTTGCAGATGACACCAAAATTGGAGGTATACTGGATAGCAAAGAGGTTTAGCTCAGAGTACAATAAGACCTTGATCAGATGAGCCAATGGGCTGCGGAGTGAGTAGATGGAGTTTAATTTAGATAAATGTGATGTATTGCATTTTGGAAAGGCAAATCAGGACATGTAATGGTAAGGTCCTGGGGAATGTTGCTGAACAAAGAGACCCCAGAGTGGAGATTCATAGTTCCTTGGAAGTGAACTCACAGGCAGACAAGATAATAAAGAAGACATCTGGTACACTTGCCTTTATTGATCAATCCATTGTGTATAGGTGTTGGGAGATCATGTTGAGGCTATACAGGACATTGATTAGGCCACTTTTGGAGTACAGCATGCAATTCTAGTCACCTGTTATAGGAAAGATATTGTGAAACTTGAAAGGATTCAGAAAATAATTTACAAAGATTTTGCTGGGATTAAAAGGTTTGAGCTATAGGGAGAGCAATAGGCTATTTTCCCTGGAGTGTCAGAAGCTGAGGGGTGACCTAATAGAGATTTATAAAATCATGAGGGGCATGGATAGAGTGAATCTTAAAGATCTTTTTCCTGGGATGGGGAGACTCCAAAACTGGAGAGCATAGATTTAAGTTGAGAGGAGAAATATTTAAAAGAACCTCACACAGAGGATGGTGTGTGTATAGAATGAGCTGCCAGAAGAAGTGGTGGAGGCTGGTACAATTACAACATTTAAAATGTACTTGGCTGTGTACATGAGTAGGAAGGATTTAGACGGATGGGGCCAAATGATGGCAAATGGGAGAAGATTAATTCAAGTTATCTGGTCAGCATGGATGAACTGAACTGAAGGGTCTATTTCCGTGCTTAACATCTCATGACTCTAATATGCTAGGAAACTCTAAGCGAAGGCTATTCCACATGATGACTGAGGCTTTCTGACAAACATGACAAGCTTCCTGCTTTGTATCTGCAGGTATGCTCAGAGCAAGTGAGCGTGATGACAGTAATTGAGAATCCAGTGATACATCCTGGTCCAGTCCATGTGCTGGGTGCATGGCAATGAGCACACAGTGTCCTTGCTGCAGCAATACAATACTTGTTGGTGTAGTTCAAGGTGCAGCATTGAAGTGCAGACATCCTTAAAGTACATTGTAGTTATTGCATAAGAGTCCTTAGAGGCTGGCATATATTTGATACCAATGTCTGTGGATGTGGGGTGTATGTCCTGAGATGTTGCTGCCCAGTGTCCAACATGGAAGTCCTTTGGAACAAGTGGTAAGCTGAATTCACCAGTTACCTGCTTTAGATTTTGATGTCAAGATTTCTAGTTAGACATCTAAAAAATTATGACCAATGATTCTATGAACAGAAATGGTTTGAGATTGGTAAAGCTTCATGAACTCTTAATAATATCAAAGTGGTGAAACACTTCCACCAGTAGAAAATCAAGAAGTTGAAAAGATTATTTACTAAAATCCCAAAAAGGGATAATGATGGTCTGAAAAACATTGTGGAAAACATAGCTGCCTGGAATTTTTCTCTATTCTTTTATTCTATGACAGAAGGATTTACTTTGCACAAGTGATCCTTGGACGATGTTTCACCTGCTCCACTGTGGGAGTAAATTTTTAGTGTGGAAAACAAAACATATTGTGAGTGATTGCTTCAGTAGGTTTTGTACATTACCCCTCACCTACCATCTTCACTTAATGGTCAAAGGTTGCACAGAGGGATTTATTCTGTCAAAGAATATAGACACATTTTTAGAGATGAGTTTATGTTATTAGATGAATCTACTATTTAGGATCAGTAATCCATGAGGTATAATTCTTCTAAGTCCTGCCATCAAACACAGAACCTTTGTGGAGATCAGAGGTTATGTAATTGAGCTTATAGTCATGGAACTGTATTTCTGACCCATGCTTAAGTATAGCAGAGGTTCACAAAATTGATCCCATGATGTTAAACGTAATGGTCTTGCTTCAGTGGAAATGGTTGAGCAAAGATTTGCTTGTAGTAGCCTTGATGTTAACAGATTTCTGAGGGATTATTTCACAAGCTTCTGCTTTGTCAACAAGCACAGTCAGGGCAATAGTCAGTTTTGATTACATTTATATTAACAACAAATGATCAAATCCTACCAAAATCGGCAGTCATTTTCAATTTTCAATTTTCAAGGAAAGTTCCTCTTTGCGAGGCCAAGCAAACTTTGTCACATGATCATTCCAAATTCAACTCATTCACCATATACCATGACTATAACACCCCTGTCATCCAATGCCAGCCTAACTCTCCTACTCTTAACAGGTAGAAGTACTTACCACCACCTGGATATTCCATCTTTCCATCTTTCATATCCCATCCATTTATCTGGTCAAGCCCTGGCAACCTGGGATGGTCTTCATTGTTCCCAAAGCAGCACAAACCAACACTTCTCATGACAGATATATGGCACAGCTGCAGTTCAAGTTGAGAGGGAATCAGTTCCATCTCTGAACAGCAAATGAAGTTTTGCATTAGCTTTATACATTGTGGTCTAAAGGAGCCTCTTTTTGTGATTAGTTCGCAAAGACATCGATCAACAACCTGGAAGGACTTTTGTTAAGTTATTCGAGTGACGTGAGTGTCACTGGCTGAATCAGCATCATTGCCCATCCCTAGCTGCCCAGAGGGCACTTAAGAGTCACCTACATTGCTGTGGGTCAGGAGACCCAAGTTGGCCAGATCAGATAAGGATGGCTGATTTCCTTCCCTAAAGGATATTAGTGAAGCACATGGGTTTTCCTAACAATCAGTAATAATTTTATATTCATCATTAAAGTCTTATTTCCAGATTACCATTGAATTCCACTTCCATCATCTGCCAGAACAGTCGAGCAATAATAACACGATGCCCTTGCCTGCCCTAACCATATTGATGTGGTCAAAATTGCTTGTGACCAGCATTTGTTCCCCAGAAGTTGCATACTATATGCATTTCCCATGCACAATGTTATAATTGCAAATTACAAAAATCTTTACTGTGCAAGTGCATGCAGTGGAGCCAATGTTGTTGACCAGCAAGCAGACATTGACTCTGCCCATTCCTGGTGTGATCGCAGTCACTTACTATTTGTTGCATTTAGAAATCGAGAGATCATGGAGGAATATGAGTGAGTGAATGAACAGCCCTAAAAATGCAGCTTGGGCCAGTCCATGCATTGGCTGCCTGTCACTGAGCATAAAGTGATCTTGCATTGAAATAATTGGTGCTGATGCATTCCTAAGTCATAGAGTCAGAGTCATAGAGCACAAAAAACAAACCCTTTGGTCCAACCAGTTCATGCCAACCATAATTCAAAACTAAAGTGGACCGACCGTCCTGCACGTGACCATATCCCTTCAAACATTTCTTATTCATGTACTTATCTAAATTTAGGGTGTAGGTTTGCTCGCTGAGCTGGAGGTTTGATATCCAGATGTTTCATTATCATCAGTGCCGACCTCCAAGTGAAGCGAAGCTGTTGTCTCCTGCTTTCTATTTATATCTTTCTCCTGGATGGGGTTCCTGGGAACAGGAAATGACATCACCACAAACCCCAGGAACCCCATCAAGGACAAACATATAAATAGAAAGCAGGAGACAACAGCTTCACTTCACTTGGAGGTCACGACTGATGATGTTACCTAGCCAGGTAATGAAACGTCTGGATATCAAACCAACAGCTCAGCGAGCAAACCTACACCCTAAACCTCAACCTGAGCTACAAACCTTCACATACTTATCTAAATGAATTTTAAACATTGTAACTATACCCACTTCCACTACTTTGTCTGAAAGTTCATTCTACACATGAACCACTCTCTGTGTAAAAATGTTGCCCCTCGTCCCAAATAAATCTTTCTCCTCTCATCTTAAAAATATGCCCCTTAATCCTGAAATCCCCCAGCAAAGGCAAAAGATACCTGTCATTCACCTTATTTATATCCCTCATGATTTTATAAACCTCCAGAAGGTCATCCCGCAACCTCCTATGCTCCAATGAGAAAAATCTCAGCCTATCAGTTTCTCCCTCAAACTTAAACCTTCCATTCCTGGCAACATCCTGGTAAATCTCTTCTGAACCCTCTCCAGCTTGATGATATCCTTCCGATAATAGGGTGACCAGAACTAGACACGGTGTTCTAGAAGAAGCCTCACCAACATCCTGTACAACCTCAATCTGAATTCCCAACCCCTATACTCAAAGCCATAGAGTCATACAGCACAGGAACAGACCATTCGATCCAACTTGTCTGCGATGACCAGGCAGCCCAATCTGACCTAGTCCCATTTGCCAGAATTTGGACTGTATCCCTCTAAGTCCATCCAGCTGCCTTTTAAATGTTGTAATTGCACCCATCTCCACCACATTCTGTGGCAGTTTATTACATAATTGTGAAAAATTACCTGACTGGCCCGTTTTAAATCTTTCCTCCTCTCACCTTAAACCTACGCCCTCTAGTTTTGGACTCTCTCACCCCACAAAAATAACCTTGGCTGTTCACCCTATCCATGCCGCTCGTGAGTTTATAAAAGAAATAAGTCCCAGCCTATTCAGCCTCTTCCTTTGGTTCAAACCTTCCATTCCCGGCAAAATCCTTGTAATCTTTTCTGCATCCTCTCAAGCTTATAACAGGGTGACCAGAATTGAATTAATATTCTAAAAGTGATGTCACCAATTTCCTGTACTGCCACATCATGATCTCCAAACTTCTATTGTCATTGTTTTGACCAATGAAGGCAAGCCTGCCAAATGCCTTGTTCACCACTCTGTCTACCAGTGACTCCATTTCCAAAGAACTATGAACCTGCACCCCTAGGTTTCTTTGTTCAGCAACACTCTCCAGGGCTATACCTTGAACTGTAAAAGTCCTGCCCTGGTTTGCCTTACCAAAATGCAACACCTCACATTTATCTTAATGAAACTGCAAATGCCAATTCTCGACTCATTGGCTCATTTGATCAAGGTCACTTTGTACTCTGAGATTATCTTCTTCACTGTCCAATACACTATCTATTTTGCTGGCAGTGTAGTATGGTAGAGCAGAAGCATACTGTAAGTGGATTGGAGATGTGCCACAATAGTGCCGAAAAGCCAATATATATCAGAATAAGCATTTGTGGATGTGGGATGCATACATTCACTGCTCATGGAGAATACCTGAGACAATGATACTGATTGTCCAAGATGGACATACAGAGGAGCAAATAGTGAACTGGAGTCTCTACATACCCCTCTGACTTCCATGTTGGGAATTCTTGGTGTCTAGTTTTTATTCGGCAGGTGGGATAATGGGAGATTATATCTGATGAAGTGATAGTAATGAGGATGATAATGAGTGATAATAGCCTAATAGGCTCCTCATCACTCAGTAATAAGAATATCATCTCAAAATCCTTGGTTGAACAATGCAACCCTTCGTCTCAACATTGATAAAGGACTTTATCAACACCTCATCTGGTTTTCCCAAATTTCCTGCTAAAGACCGCAATGTTTGGGAGGATTCAGCCCAAGGTTTCACAGAAGTATCACTTAATATTTTTTGGGTTTTCTTTTATGTTACAGATTTGAGTGGCTTAATACTCGGTCACTCAGTTTCAGACTCTGCGTTTAAGAGGTAATGTATAACAATACAGAACCAATGCCACTTTGGCTTATGAGTTATTGAGAAATATTGATCTCCTGATCCAAAAAATCCCTCCAGGCCTATCTCTAAAACTTGAGTTACTGTCATGTCCAGCAGAATGGGCATTGTCCTCATTAGCCATTTTTTTAAAAAAATGGCCACATGTAGGATTATGCTGAGAATAGTTTTACTCAGTTAGCAGTAGTTATTTTATTGCTATATTATTATTTTTAAAGTACTGCAGTTAATTGCTGAAAATTAAAGAATCAAAACTATTTATATATTTCCATCTCCTATTTTCTTATTTTCATTTTTTTCATTACCTGCAAACAACTGTTACGTCACTGGGTAAACTCTCCTGCTTAATTTAAAATCAGCATCACAGAAAAGGTTTAATACTGTGCAGTAATCTGTAAAAATCCGAGTGGCCAAGACTTATTTAAAGTAAAATCTAACAACTTTATTTATTAAAGTATAACAGAGAATAATTAGTGAATCACTATTTACAATTTCTTCCTCTAACCTATCCTTTACCATTCCTTCTATTGTATTGGTCTGATAAAACTCCCAATTAAGATTTGCAAAACTACACTTCTTATCTCAAAACCAGACAGCTTTCATGCCTGGATTTTGGATCTTCCTGTGTCTTCTTTTCTTCTTCTTAGGAATTTCTGCTTCACAGGTTACTGATCAAAATGATAATTATAAGAGAGCTTGTTTCCAAGCAGTCTGTTTACAAGCTGGGCTTGGCAGTTCTCCTCTCAACTGTTCAATTTTCCCCTGTCTTATACCCCCCCAAAGCATCAGATTGTGTCATTGGCTTTTAAGATTGTCAATATACTCAATTCAAACTGGATTGGAGTTTGGTATTTTTGGGTGTATAATTTACTTTGATTGGCTGAATTTGAATTTATTTTTGTCTCCAGACAACAAGCTAATTGAGTTGTTCGAGCAAGGTGCTGTGTCCGGTAGTTCTGCTGCTTTTAACTCTCGTAAAGTACGCACACATCTTCATAACACAAGCAATAAAATACTTTTTAACTGATTTTATTCAGCTTTGTGCTGGAGGAATCCTCTTTCAAATTTTGAACTTCTTTGCTATAAAATGTAGACAAACCATTAACTTAGAAACAAACAAAGTAATTTTTCCATTACTATTTAGGTAGCAATTTTCATGTTTTCAGGATATTACAAGTTGCTTCACAGTTAATTAAATACTTAATTGAAATATTGTCACTTTGATAATGCAGACATGTAAAGGTAGCCAATTTATGCATGTCAAGATCCCAAAAACTAGAATGCCATAAATAGTCATCTGTTTCAATGATGTTAATTGAGGGATAACTAGTCTTCAGATAATTCCATAAAATATTTTACATTCAACTGAAGGGGCAAATGTTTAATTGGTTTAATTCCTCACCTGTAAAGTCAAATTAATCCTTGTTAATCCTGATATGAATTTGTCAACCAGGGTGAGATGTTGATACCTCGGCATCCCTCAGAAATAAACTGCATTCTTTGAAAGATTCATCCTGGCTGAGGATTAGAAATAAACTAGATGCAAGCATGCTGCTGATTTTTCTTTAACCATTACATATTTTATTCCTTATTTTTTCCCACACTTTCTGCAGAAGAAAAGTCTTCTACCAATCTGGATTTGTCGCTGCAACTCCCAGGATCCTAATTATAGAAAGTCCAACTGGCCAGTTAAGTGGCTGACTGACTCTTAATTACTTCAGGCCTTCCCCACAGAGAAAAAAAAGAAGAGATCATTTTTATTAATGAACTCTCTACTGACTATGGTTTAGTGAATTTTGATTGTCTTTAAGACATCACATAAGTGTATTCTTAATATAGCAGCTTTGACATTGAAAGTCATCAAGTTGTTCAACCTGGCAAAGAGACAAGACATCTTACCTGAATCCTCTAGGCAGCAACGGTGGGTAGCAATGAGAAGTAGGAATAATGACTGATTACTTTTCCTGCAGTTTGCATTACTAATGTCCACTATATTTCCCTTACTGTGTCTCTGGCTAACAACAAATGACTCAGCACAAAAGTGTGGCTCTAACTTAGGATCTTCACAGCTCTTAGCTCAGATCTTCACCAAATAGGGTTAAAGTGTTACCTCCTTTGTATGTATGTCAAATTAATAAAACTATCCTTTGTGCAACTATTCAGCAGATATTTTACCTGCTGCAGTTGAGCCTTTTGTGGGATAATTGAGAAAGAATATTTTCCGACATGAAGCTTTTAAATTTGATTTACGAAGAAGGAAAAAAGAGAACTGCTTACAGTGTATAGGAATACAATAATGGTGAAACACTTATGCAATGTGTAAACATCTACTCCTAGCACGAGTCAGCTGGTTTGAATTCCATATGTTTTGATTTGTGATGTCTTAATGGAACCCTCTTCAAAGAATTTTTAAGATTGATTGACGATCCTGACCACCCCATCCCTAACACTTTGTTTTTATTTTGTGCTGACAATAATGTTCATTGGCACAAGTTCGACTACAACAGAGACAGGACATCATGCAGTTATCTTTATGAGTCATCCAAACACAATACTAAATACATGTCAGCCAAGGAAATATTAGTCGAGAGGAAAAAATGCCTTTGATGTACTTCAGCATGCAGTGATTTGTGCGGAGCCTGAAACTGCTGCCCTCTTGTAAGAAACAGTGTATGCTTACAGTATTGTAATCTTACTAAGAGTCTGTGAGACCACCCATTGCTTTAAAATAGTCCTGTCCTTTCAGCTGAAACTATACATTTTATGTCTAATATGGGTCTTCTTACATAGGGAACTTTGAACTATCTTGCAATGTTTCTGTTGGAAGAAGTTAAAGCAAAAAATGAAATTTGTCAAAAACATACCCCCATCCTCGCTGGTAAATTGTCAGTCATTTGAAATGTATAGACTGTTAGAGCTTGCGAAACTGGGGAAAGAATTATGAAAAATTTACAGGCCTTTACAAATAGAAGGGTCAGCCATGCGACAGTTTTTGTCAGATATTCATAGATGCATGAAATGCATGCTGCTTAGCGTGCAGAATGCCAGTCAAACAGGAGAGCAGAATACCCAGTAAAAACAACACAGATGGAATTTTTGGAGCTGCAAAAGAGATTCTCTTATTTATTTGTATTGATCTTCATGATGTGTTGCCAAGAGTCACTTGGCAATGACAGAACATGTTGTCATGTGCATATCTCAGTATTAGAGGGAATTGTGCAGATGGATTCTCTGGTGTCTGTAGTTCTAAGCAAAGAACAAATTATATTGGCACCTGCAAATCTTTATGATATGATTTGGTCAAGGACAGTACTACATGTTTATTTCACTCAAACATGAATCTGCCTCATATTTTATATGTTTCTTCTTCACTTGCTCTCAGTTTCAAGCCAAAAAAGTTTTTCAATAGGTCGTCTAGAGAGAAGCTGCGTTATAGGGACCCAGAGGTTTGATCAGTGGTCTGTGTGGGGCTTACTGATCTCAGAGGGCTCTTGGTAGGATTGTTATTAGATTAGATCTTCTACAGTGTGTAAACAGGCCCTTTGGCCCAACAAGTCCACATCGCCCCTCCGAAGAGAAACCCACCCAAACCCATTTCCCCTACCCTATATTTACCCCTGACTAATGCATCTAACACTGTGGGCAATTTAGCATGGCCAATTCACCTGACCTGCACATCTTTGGACTATGGGAGGAAACCAGAGCAGACACTGGGAGAATGTGCAAACTCCACATAGACAGGTGGGAATCGAACCCAGGACCCTGGCGCTGTGTGGCAGCAGTGCTAACCACTGAGCCACCGTGCTGCCCATAAATGATTGACCTCAGCAAGCCCAGTTGTTAGGAACACAAAGATCAGCCTAGGATCTCAGTCTTCATCTTTAGGATCCCAAGACTCATTACATGGCACAGAAATGTGATTGGATGGGACTTTTACCTATTAATTTTCTGCTTCTCTAACCCAGTCGAATGCTCTAGAAATAGAATCAGCAGAATGTTCAGGCTGGGCAACTTTTGCCTGTAATGTTGCAATAAATGTTCCCTCCCCCAGGAGGTGGTGAATTTCTCATTTTCCACATTATCATTACATTGGGCTTTCTGAACTAAATTGCTATTTTAATGGTTTTTTTTGGAGGAGGAATATATAGTTGATTAAGAAAACTCCTGGCCACCCCTTGTAGCAGTAACATAAAATTACTCATGAAAACAGGCATTATTTAGTAATTGTGAGCTTGTAAATATTTTAACAACAATTTAATTAATCAGTTCAGATTGACATGATACAGTTCCAGGACAGGTGAGACTTAGAACCTTGACTTTTTGGCTCAGATACACACACAGTACTGTTGCAACATAAGACCCTAACAACTACAGGAATGTTTGCTATATTCCAAAAAGAATTTGAAAGCCATTTTATATATTAAAAGTATCTCTTGTGTAACTTTTCCTATTTAAAAATGATATATTGTACTTCCATGTTTTGCATTTTACCCACACTACTTCCCTACTTGTATGCATGGGTGATCCTAACTGATTTGCCTGTCAAACTTCAATGTTTATGAAAAAGCAAGATTTTTCTTTACATCTCACTTGATTTGATTGTAGTCATATGTTTTATAGAAAACAGACTGTATCCATAGCTTGTAAGATAGTACTGGGGCACCAACTAGTTTCTCCATGAAAGCCAAGTGTCATTTTTGAAGGAAGTATATGCTTTTCATAGCAAAATTAAAATGATATCATTTGTACATTTCATCAGTGCTTTTTTCTTTGCTGTTTGTCAGGTCATGCATCTTCTATAGAGCCTGTGATGACATCCCGAGAGGAATGGAGCTTTTGGTCTGGTACAATGATAGCTATACCTCATTCTTTGGGATTCCTTTTCAGTGCATTGCACAAGATGACAATTGTAAGTATTTCCTTTTGCAGCTTTAAAATCATTTGAACATGGACCGTACTCCTTTCACTGCCAAAATCTATTTGCTAACAGACACCAGGCTGACCTTTTCTTGTCAAGACTTAGCTTTCTGCAGAATAGGTCAAAACAACATACAGTGCTGTTTCTTTACTTCATGATACTGGTAAAGTTCAGGACATCTGGACTAAATGTTACACTTGAGAAGTATAGAATTTGACTGTGATGGTCATGATGTTATTCTAAGAGCCCTATAGTGTTGTAAATAATTCTGTACAAGTGTTTGCTGATTTGAATTGCTGTCATGTTTTCTGTATGGAAAGAAGTGTTCTAAACTTTATCAGATGTGCAAAAGAAGAAACTGCAACATTAAATGGTTTACCAATAAGTGAGCTTGTGGTCGCAATATCGTAAGAAGATCCAGCTAGCAACATTTCACCTTGTCAGCATTGAGCAGTAAGCTGGCTTCTCTTTCCTGTGGAGTATTTTGGGTAGGACTATAGCCAACTTGTGCCACCTTGGAATGCCAACATAATTGAAAATAAATGAAATTTAGGTAAAGTGAATGAGCTGGTTGTGGAGCTTGATTTTCCCGCAGTCAGCAACACATTCATTAAGGCCTTGATTTTCATCCTGATGTAGAGCATTGTTATTGCAGTGATACTGGCAGAAGAGGTTAGGAGTCCTTAGTGCCAACTTTGAATCCAGATTTTCTTATTTTTATGGGTGTGGGAATAAAGTCAGTCTGTATTTCATGAGTGCTCAGTTCCTAGAGGTAGCCGGCCACTTGAATGACCAGCATCCCCCACTGAAGTCGGATTTTAGAATCCCTGGTGTCTGGAACCTAAAGTTTGGAGATTAGACCAGGTAACAGCAGCTATGTTTGCAATGCAGTTGTTTTAGATTTCTCCATTTGAGGAGCACAGGTACCCCTGCAGGTATGGGCCAAGTCACTTTGGGGGTGGTGGTCAGAGACACTTTTGGAGTAGGGGTGTGTGGCATGTTTGGTATCCTGATCCATGTTTGGCATCATGGGTCAGTGGAACTACCTGATGAAGAGGCAGTGCCTCGAAAGCTAGTGCTTCCAAATAAACCTGTTGGACTTGAACCTGGTGTTGTGTGATTTTTAACATGATCTATCAAAACCTTCCAATAAATGTACTGAAGTATCAAGAGGTCTTGACTTGTCAAAAAGTATCAGGATATGTCAAAATGTCAAGTCTGTGCCAACATGTGTCAAAATGTTTTTACGAATGAGAGTGCTATTCTCCGCAAAATAGAACTTCAAGTAATAGAAATATAATTTTTCTTTGACCTGTGAACTAGTGGATTTGCAATGCATTGGCATGGAAGGTTAAAGGGATAAAGGTGGTGGGTGGATTTAATAGTTAGGTTGGCACGCACATATAAGTAGCCATAGTGAATGGGCAGCGGGCATTAGATTGCATTAGTTGGCATGGATGAAGCATACGGGTTTGTGGAGGTGAGGGTCTGTGACAGATGAGAGCTGAGGAAAATGTAATATTCTGTCCTTTTGGAAGTAAAGCACCCTTTGATATAATGAAAAGACATGCTATAAGACCATAAGAGGTAAGAGCAGAAGCAGGCCATTTTGCCCATTGAACCTACTCTGCTATTCATTAAGTTCATGGTTGATCTAATGACCCTCAAATTCACCTTCCCGCCTTTTCTCCATAATGCTTAATTTCCTTACTGATTAAAATCTGTCACTTTCAGCCTTGAACGTACTTAACAATCCAGACTCTTCAGCCCTCTGTAGTAAAGATTTCCATAGATTCAGTACCCTCTGAGAGAAGAAATTGTTCCTCATCTCTGTCTCAAATGGGCAATCCCTTACTTTGAGATTATGCCCTCTGGTCCTACACTCTCTCACAGGTGAAGCAATTTTTCCCGCACCAACCCTATTGGGTGCCCTAATAATCTTCCAATAAGGTCACTTTACATTCTTCTAATCTCCAGTAGGTTCCTCATAATATAGGCCTCCATACCCTGTATCACTCTAGTGAACCTTCTCTGGACTGCATTCAATATTAATATATCTTTCCTTAGATGAACGGACAAAAGCTGTTCATGGTATAGCAACTTTGAAATGACTAGTGCCTTGTGTAGCTTTAGCTGGACTTTTGAAGGAAAGGTCAGAACATTAAATGTAGGAGTTGGGAGGTCATGTTGTGACTGTACAAGACATTGGTTAAGCTACATTTGGAATATTGCATATAATTCTGGTCTCCTTCCTATCAGAAGGATGTTGTGAAACTTCAAAGGGTTCAGAAAAGATTTACACAGATGTTGCCAGATTTGGAGGATTTGAGCTGTTGGGAGAGGCTGAATAGACTGGACCATCGAAGGCTTAGGGGTGACCTATAGAGGTTTATAAAATCATGAGGGGCATGGATAGGATAAACAGACATGATCTTTTCCCTGGGGTAGGGGAATCCAGAACTAGAGGGCATAGGTTTAGGGTGAGAGGGGAAAGATATAAAAGGGACCTAAGGGGCAACTTTTTCATGCAGAGAGTGGTGCGTGTACAGAATGATGTGGTGGAGGCTTGTACAATTACAGCATTTAAAAGGCATCTGGATGGGTATATGAATAGGGTCTGTTTCCATGCTGTATATCTCTATGACTCTATGACTCTATAACATATAATTCCATTTTACCTGCCAAACTTGTATTTCAGCTTTTTGTGAGTTATGCAGGAGAACACCTAACTCTTTCTGTGCTGTAGATTTCTGCATTTAAATAATATTCATCTCCTCTAATCTTTCTGCTAAAGTGTATTACCTCACATTTTCCCATAATATCTTCCATCTCCCAAATTCTTTGTCCAGTCATAAAAAGTGCAAGAGCTCATTTGACTAGCACAGTTGTGAGGGAACTGTGAAAAAGAAGCAAGGGAACAGATGTCTGAGCAGCTTCAAAACAAAAGTTAAAAGACAGAGGAAAAGTGGCGCAGCCAAAGTTGAATATCAATAGAGTCCAGTGCAGAAGAACACCATATCCTTTGATGATATACTTCAATACATTTACAGATTTTTGAACATATACAATACTGGTGTATTTAAAAGTCGCCTACCTTTTCTGTGCAAACCCCTATCATTAAGGCAAGGCCCAGCGCAGTTTACTTGAAGGACTGTGATACTGAACTTTTTATTTCTTTATTTTTCTAATTCACTCCTAAGATCCTGTACTTAGGAACCTTTATGCCTGTGGTTGTGGCATTAAATGGCGATTTTGTAAACTTTTCACTGCACTTATGTCAATACATGTAACAATAAACCTAATTCCAATTCTAATTCTAATACTTAACTACTTAAGGACTGATCTACTTGGATTGATAGCAATTCAAAAGAGATTCACTTGGCTGATTCCATGGATAAAAGTCTGTTTTACGAGAAAAGGCTGAGCATCTTGTACCTACAATTATTTGGACTTGAGAAAAATGAGAGATGATGTTATACAAACATAGCATTCCGAAGGGTTGACAGGGTAGATGCTGAGAGAATGTTTCCCTTTCTGGGGAATCTAGAACCAGTAGTACAATTTCAAAATAAGGGATTTTTCACTTATGACAGAGATGAGGCTTTTTTATTCTTTTGGTTTAGTTTTTCAAACTCTGTTCCATAGATAGCATTGGATGCTGGGTCATTGAATATATTCAAAGCTGGACTTGCTAGATTTTTGATCTCCATGGGAGTTAAGACTAATGGAATGGGAGGGCAGACTAGCCGATAGGAAAATAGAGTTAAGATGTCAGTCATGTCAGCTACAATCCTATTGATCGGTGGACCAGACTTGAGGGGTAGAATGCCCTATTATTGCTCCTATTTCTTATGATTATCTGAATGTAGCATACACCATTACATTATAACTTATGTTGCAAACAGCTTTTAAACTTACCTGTGGAGAGGTTCCTGATTCCAGATTAGTATTCCTTCATAGTTCATGAATCCTGTGCGGTACCTCCAAAACAGGTTCAACTGTATGAAAATCCTTAGATATCCACCAGCCACAATGCAGTCTGAAAGAATGGAGATGTTGCATGCAGGCTGGCCACTCACAGCATAATGCCACACCCAGTTAAAAAGACAACCTTATGGGAATTGGAGTGGGAGCCTGGAATCTGGGTTTACCCGCCTTTTTATAAATCTTGCTCACTTCCAGTTGGCCAGGGACGAAGTTGTGAAAATCTGGCCTGGAATCACCTCTAACTGCCTGATTGTCCATTCATGATATCATCTGTGACATTGAATTCAATTCATTAGATCTGACCTAAGTCATGCTTACTATTCTGTTGCTTCCAGCATAAGAAAGTTTTTAGTACAGATAATGATTTAGATAACCTATAGTTAGCTTTGAGGTTATAAGCTATAATTTAGAACTGCTTTATCGTATTCCTGTTTTCATTGTTCAGTGTGTGTGGTCCAATCATTGATTTCATGTTCTTAATAGTTCCTGTGCAGCTGATAAAAAAAGGATTTGATTTTGTCAATTCTTTTATAATTTTGCAAGAGAATAGAGTTAAATACCTCTTTGAATGAGATTGAATTTAAACTTTAGCTATCGAATCTTCTCAAATTAATGGTTCAAGTCAGACAGTCCAGGGATTCAATTTGTTCCAGGGAGTTAACAAACACTGACTGTGTGTCTGATGATTCAGATGTTAAATGTGTAATTGTATAATTTAGTTTTTTTCTTTCCTGACAAGGTATCTCCAGCAAGATCCGGCTTGTATTGATTTCATGTAGCAAGTGTCACTGCTGCTTAAAATTTCTATGCTGGAATACTCGATTCCATTTATGTTGAGTCACTTCTAATACTTGACAGGATTGAAAAAGGTGTTGAAGCACCTCTGTGTATTTTGCATTGTTTATAGTACCTTGCACCCGGTCCAGCCTCCATTATTGATCAAGTTAGACAATGTTGCTGATGCTCCTCAACTCTCTATGTCCCACTGTTATGTAATAAACATTTCCATTTTCAGTTTGCAGTGCAGCAATATGTCTAGTATTAAATGGTTCAAAATTGAGTATTGACTGCACTGATAGCCAAAGAGCCTTCTTCCATAATCTTCTCCATTAGATTCCAGCCGTTACTTTTGTGCTTTGTCAGGGTACAGCTCTTAGTATTATCCAAAAATATTGACTCGGCCTTTTCTGTGATATGAACCTCCTTTTCCTGAAAAGGCATTGATTGTCAAAAAAAATCTACAGTTGTAGTAAACCCTGTCTTCATTTCCCTTGCATTCTCTTTTGCTAGAAATAGAACTTCTCCAGCAAATAAAACTTATTTATAATGAACAGCTCTTGGATTTAGTGATAGGAATGCCATATAACCAAAGAGATTCAAACACTCAACGTGTGCTTTTGCTAAACTTTGCCTCATATACTAAGAACTCTAACCCAGCCACCATTAAGATTCATTAAACTTTTCACTGTTAAACTGCAGTCTGTAGTTAGACACATTTATCAGAACTAAATGCATTTGAAGGCAAAAGTCCTGATTAATCCACTGCATTGGATTTTGTGTGATGTTGTGCATTATAATTTAGTTCAAAATTGCAGGAATTTGGTCATTATTGTGTTTGGTATCAGATGCATTGGTAACACTTTCTCTGAGTTACTGATAAGAAAATTGACAATTTATTACATTTAGCAAAAATAGTTATTGATCCATTTTGTAGGTCCTCAGGAGAATTCATGTCAGCTGTTGGATTTAAATTCTGTTGAAGCTTGCTGAATATTCACAAGACAGAATTCTTGTGATAGCCTAGGATCTCTCTGAAACATGCCCCATGGATATTGAGGAGGCAAGCAGACTTTTCATCTGTACACTTGCACACGGCTGAGGAGTACAGGCAACAGGGCCCCCATCATCGCAACAAGATTCATAAGTTGAATCAGGGTTGAAAGGAGAAGGGTAGCTCTCTCAGCTTTCACTTCCATCCTTGTGATTACAGAAGCCTTGGGAATCAATCTGACTGCAACCATTCTGACTGCTGCTGGTACCCCTTTAAATAAAAATCTTGCCTTTGGCAATCGTTACAATGCGTAGACTCTATGACTGGCCAGGATCTCTAGAGTCTGAATGCTAACCCCGAGACTGTGTTAAAGTGTCACACCAAAGTCATATTCCCCCAATGGGATTCCTGACCTGCTTCCTGCTTCAACCCTGTGATCTAATCAGTTAAAGGATTTTCCAAAGGATTCCACTCACTAGACACATCTGGGGACTGCTGCAATTGTTCATGGACAGAATGCTCTACATTGTAGTGAGCCATTATCAAGCATTTATTTTAGTAAAAGGGATAACATTCTGCGTTGGATGAAAATTTATGCCAATAATGAGGAAGATCCTGATAACAGTGAGGATGGTAACAAAGTAGGAGGTCACCAGCAGTGGACAGTTAGAGTTCTTCATCAATTTTTAATCAATCAGCAATTCACCACAACCATGCCACAGTCTCTTCCCTAACCTTTCCATCTCCTGTCCGACATCTCACTTCTTGCCTCTCATACCCATCCTACACCTGTAACTGTCCAGACCAATATCTCCCTCAAGCCTTCCCCATTATTAAAGGATTGCCAATCAAAGATGAACAGTAATGCATAATATTGCATTGACAACAACTACTGCACAAATGCTTTGAAGGCAAATTAACAATTGGAAATGTTGTTATAGTTTAATGGTTTACACAAATCCCATAAAAAAATTTTCACCAAGGTGTTAGTACATATTTAACGGTAAATATTTTTTGGCCTCTACCAATTTACGAGGTACTTTAGCTTGAAAGTGAATGAATATTGATTATTGGTCAGATGAGGTTGCTTATCATCAACAATCTCTTGTAGTTGGGGTCTAAGTGGGCTGGCTATACATTTCAATATTTGAGTGTAAATTAACTTTTCACTGGCTTGACAGTGGAGATGGAAAAGCTCCAGGAAAACTCCTAGTGTTAAGCTTTACTTGCAAAATTTAGAAGAGTATTGTATGGAAAAGCTAAATTCAATACATTTCTTTCAATTAACTTTGCAAGAGTTGGATGAAGAGGCATGGTATAAAGAAATTTAGGATTGATGTCATGACATTCTTCATCCTGCAAAGCATGATCAATATAAGGAATAGAACTCCAATACAGGTAGTGAAGACAAAAACTCTTGATTCATTTACAAGATAATTATTTGGTGAGTTGGGGCTATTGTGGATTTTTCTAGCTGGATTATTAAGATGGGCTTAATGGGCTCTTCTTCATCGATAACTGCCCTGTGGTTTTGTGATAATAGTAAAGGAAACACCAAATTTTATTCCTAAGGTAAGTAAATTAAACTTATTAGGACTGTGCCTTTCCATAGCCTTGTTTAAAACATTGGATCTCATGCTTTCCGAACCAGATTGGTTAATATAATGGCTTTGATATTTATCTTAAGCTAAACTTTATTAAAGAAAATTCCAAGCACAAGTTACTTCAGTATAAAGTTTCGATTTTTGGTTAGAAGATCAATTAAATACATCTTCTAAGAAGGTGTATGCATTTGTAGAGTGCAACTGTCGGTTACAAAATATATTTTATTTATTCTACATTTAATCAATTTTAACAACAAAATGGCCAGAGTCATGGCTGCTAATTTTCTCAATCTATTATCTTGGAACTGAGCAGTATGGAAAATTACAGCTGGATTGTTCCTTCTTGCTGCTTCCTTTCAATTTTCTTAGTTGTACAAACGTTGGGACAAACAAGGCAAGTTAATTCCTCCCTCCCAGTACAACACCAGCCTGATCCAGGCAAGCCATAAAAATAGGGTCTTATTTCTGTCATACAAACGAAATGCAAACCCTCTCCCAGGTATGAGAAAGCTAAACAGAGTGCCTTTGGGTAAAATTTGGATAATATGATGTTCACAATTGTTTGGGATTGCCAAACCTCAGTGTTCAAATAATAAGTTTCACCTTTTTTAAACATTTCTTTCTTGTTTTTTATTCCCTAGTGAATGTCCCATCATCTCTTGTTGATGTAATGACCAGGCACGAGACGTTACAATCGTTCAACAAAACTGGCAAAATGCCACCCACTGGTGTATACCGTTCACTGAGGTTTCCACAGACATCATGCAGCAAATCACTGTGTGACAAACCTGGGCCCCATGACTCCATAGCTAACCACATGAATACGAAAAACCAACGAATACTGGCAAGT
Source organism: Chiloscyllium plagiosum (assembly GCF_004010195.1). Lineage (NCBI taxonomy): Eukaryota > Metazoa > Chordata > Chondrichthyes > Orectolobiformes > Hemiscylliidae > Chiloscyllium > Chiloscyllium plagiosum. The sequence goes on from NC_057711.1 coordinate 70,178,750, forward strand.
CCAACCTCAACCAGTCATTTAAGTGGAGAATTCAGTGACTGGCATCTATGGAAATGTGGACAGTGCTTTAAGACCTTTACCCAGCGGATTCTTCTGCAGATGCATGTGTGTCCACAGAACCCAGACAGGTAACCAGAATCGAACACAGACAAAAGAGGCTGGTGGAACTCGTTACCACAGGGGATAGTTGACGTGAATAGTGTAGATGCTTTTAAGAGGAAACTAGACAAGGACATGGGAGAGATAGGATGAGAATGGTATGCTGGTAGTGTGGGATGAAGAGGGGATAGAAGAGACTTGAATGGAGTACAACTATCATTGCAAGCCTGTTGGGCTGCAGGGCCTGTTTCTATGATGCAAATATTACACAATTGAAAAAATACTGATGGCTGAAATTTCATCATTCTGCTTTTATGCTTTTGGAAAATCAGGCAATTGTTTAATAACTTAAATGAGGAATGCAAGCAAACATGTTATTGTCAAAAAAAAAAATGTTGTCTCCCTTAGCTCAATATTTCTCTGCACTTCGAGACCTTAATGAGGCTGAACAGTGGGTCCCGAGCCTGCATTTGCCAAGTTATCGCAAACCATTTCTGAATTCGAGAGTATAAGCTGGCATCTCTAAAACCACAGCAGGTCTGCTGGGGGTGGGGTGGTGGGGGTGACTACTGCTGAGGCAGCTTAGAGCTCATGAGGCTCAGACAGTTAAGTGTAAAAATAAAAATGCCAAGAGGCCAGGCAGGCAGGCAGGAGTCTCCCGGTGACACACAGATGACAACGGCCTGACATTCACTGCTCATGGTTCCCTCTTTGGTGTATGGAGCCTGCATTGCTATTGCCAATCCCTGCCACCAACCCAATCCCATTGCATCCTGGACAGCTACAGTAGGGACAGTCCAGCAAAGCTGTTCTTAATAATGCATTAAATTACTTATCTCGGCAGCCAACTCCACTTGATTGGCGGCTGATCCTGTTATTAGGAAATTTCCCTGGCAGTGGCAACACTTCATTGGGATATTGACCCACTGCTGCTCCCTATTATGTTTCAAGACATCCCGTGCCCTGATCTCCCATCCAGGAATTGAGAAGACCCTATCCTCTCTGAGGCTTTTGAACCAGTTTAAAAAAAAATGAACACTCAAATCCAAGATTTAAAGTCTAGCTATTTTAAAACGAAGCTAACAACCACAGCTGATTCAAATGGTACATTTTCAACACCGAACCCAATAACCAGGCAACATTCCTCAAACTTATCAAAGGATTTACAAATTGAGATGATGTAAACAGTTACTTTCGCCTTCAGGGTACTCACTGGTTGTCTGAAGTTTTTGGCTGCATAATATTTTACAGTGGACAAGGAACAGTCCACACATGAAGGCAATCACCATATGTAACTTGTGCATGAAAGTCTCATTTGTGAGGTGAAGGTGAAGTTTATGGGAAAAAAAGGCAGGACTATATACAATGGTTTATCCACAATAGGGTGGAAGTTAGTGTGGGCCTGGAAGGGATTATGTGAACAAGATACATGCAAACAGAATAACATGCAGGCAGCTCACTGCACGAGGGAAATTCATTTTGAGCTGTGGCAGGTGAGTTCCAGGAGTGGGCTCAGATTAAGAAAATTGGGGTGACTGGGATGAGAATTGAGTAGAACTGTGGAGTGAGAGGAAATTCTCATGGTGTCTTGATCTTACACAAATGGTTTTTATTTTAAACAAAAGTATTGTATAAACTTGGCAGTCACAAAATCTGCTGAAATATCCTAAGCTGGATGCATGCCTGCATCAGGAACAAATCTTGCAGACCAGTCCTTCAATAGATATGAAGCCCTTAATTTAGGTAGTTAAGGAACCTAATTGCTCTCAAAATTCCTACAAAATGGTTTCTCATGAGTTTAGTAGTGAGGTCATCATTAGTGTAGATTGGTTGTAAGCAATCAGACTTCCTTGTTTTGGTTGTACAGCTGAAATACAGGTGCAGTTTGCAAATTTATAATTCTATGCCTTTTGCATAGAACTGATACAAACTTTAAACAATAATCTCACTGTATTTCAATTCTTTAAAAAGAATGAATTGCAATTATGTATTATTTTCACAAATGAATTTCTATGAGGAATTCATTGTATTTTTAAAACCACACAGGATAAAAACAAATTAAGACTTGAAATTTTGCTGTGGGATAAAGATTAATACTACTAATTAATGTGACAATTCAAATTAACATGATGTTCAAGTTAAGTAATATAAATAGCACAACAAAGTGGAAATGTAGTGTCCTCAAAATTTATAAACTTGGAAACCAGTTTGGGGAGGATGCTTTTGAAGTGGTTTCTCAGGTTAAACACCACTACCAGTATGAACAATTTGAGTGTTTTCCTAAATGTTAGAATCATGTAACATATAGCATAAAGATTAAATTCATGTTGAGACAAATAATACTGACTATTTACTACAATATCACTGACTTAAGCATAGCCTGAGTCTGTACTGTACACTATATGCATGTAACTGACAGAACACAACACTGACTCTACTGTAGAGAGAATGACAAAAGGCAAATTGAGTACTTTTACATGGGAGCTTCTGATGCTGTGCTGTCTTAAGGTACACTACCTGTCTGCTCTGGAATCTACACCAGAACACTATAGTTTGCTTTGTATTAACAGTCTTAACTTAAATTATGCAAAGAAGGTGAGTGAGTCAATGTATAATGCTGGTTATACCAGCATGGCCATTTTCAACCTCACTGCTCCAGCTAACATCCTCTCTTAATCTTGCAAGACTAAGCAAGCATTTAACAGCAGAAAAGAAGTTGTACATCAGCTACTTCAGGTTGATTGATTTCTGCTGGTTCTTGCTGGGTTTGTGTTTTTAGTTAACATTGGTAAAATCTGAAGGGAGTGGTGCTGCAGCCAGGAAAAGCCTTGGTTCTTTATTCAGGGTTTTGCTCTGACCATTTGCATCTGGTCATGCAGTTCTACAGCTACTATTTCCCTTGGCTTGCAGCATGACCATGAGCAAAATTATCACATAGAAGCACCCATTGTTTGCAAAGGAAAGAGAAAGAGAAAAAAGACTCATACCAGCTGGTGCAGTATTCAAAGGAAGTTTAAATGATTTATTGTTAGTTTGTTCATTGATCGAGATTAATTGCATTGGATTGCTTAATCCTGTGAGTGGAACTAAAGATTTTAAAAAACAGATGCCAGATGAAGAAGATTCTGGAATTTGGGCAGAATATATGTGTGTAGAATTCCTATAGTTGCTGAAGTATTGATGACAGTTGTCACCTCTGTATTGCACTGGGATAAATTAGATATATAAGACACACAACAACGAACAAAAGCTTTACAGGTGACTTCAACCTCTTGAGTAATTCAGAGCAATAAAATACAGTATCATTGGAACATGTTAATCTTCATAATTGACCTGAGTTCAACTTCCAAACAGACATTCTCTTCCATAACAAAATCAACTACTTCCAACTCTGGAAAAACTTCACTCAGCTGCTCCTAAAACCTTCATCTATGTCTTGATTAGCTATTAACTCAGCTATTCTAATGAACTCCAGATTGGCATTTTGTTTTCCATCCTCCATAAACCTGAGCTCACCCTAGTTTTTCCACCTGCATCCTAACTCACATCAAATCCTGTTCACCCATTCCTCCTGTGTTTCCTGGCCTACATTGACTCCCAGTCCAGCAACTCCTCAAATATAAAATTTGCATCCACTTGTCTATAAGGCCTCAGCCCTCATCTTTCTGGTAATTATTTCACCAATTCTGTTTGGTTGCAAGGCCTTCAGCTGCCTAGCCCTCAGCATGCTGACAAAGCAGCCCACTTGTTTGACATCCCATCTAGCACCTTTAGCATTCACTCTCTCTAGTGCCAGCAAGGCAAGTAATCCACAAAGTGCACTGAAGTAACTCAACAAAACTTCTTGTATAACATCTTCCAAACTCAGGACTTATACTACCTAGAATGTCAAAGGCAGCAGATGCATAGGAATACCACCACCCACAAGTTCTCCTTCAAGACACACACCACACTAATAGCTCTGTTGTCACTGGTTCAAAATCCTGGAACTCCCTCGATAATGACATTATGGGTGAACTAACATTGCATGAATTACATGATTCAAGAAAATAGCTCACCACCAGCTTTTCAAGGGCCATATGGAATAGACATAAGTGCTGTACTGGCCAGTGAAACCATAAAAAAACTTTTTTTTGTTATGCATAGATTTTGTACACCAATAGACTTTTTAAAAGAATTTAGATTGTGACCCAAAATGGTAAATAGTGCAGTTTCTAAGGGTTAGAGATTTCTACAATTTGGTTTTTAAGCTTAATGATAGTACCCAAAGCTGAGAGAAAGAGACTTTTAGTTTTTATTTGACTTTGAGTGGGGCAATCCTGTGAAGTTCTTAAAACGGGATGTTTTAAGTGAATGTTCCCCATTATAATTTACGCTGTTTCTGACTGTAAGGGACCTATATTTGCCTTCACTAATCTTTTCCTCTTCACATACCTATAGAAGCTTTTACAATCAGTTTGAGTGTTCCATGTGAGCTTACTCTCTCATTAAATAGCTGAGCAGGCTATTCCTATGTTCCTATGTTCTTAAAAGAGAGTTGCTAATCACATTGCTGTAAATGAATCAATCCAGATTACCAACTAAGGCTCCTTTATGCTTTAGACATAGTTTAGATGATTTACAAAATTAGTTTAGTCCAAGTTCATTATTATCAAGTTACAATGAAGTTATGCTTTAATCTTTACAAAAAACATTCTCTCAGCTTTCAGTTTAGCTAGAATGACTGAGTTTTTGGATAAGTATGAATTGATCAAAGAGAACATGGAGTTTTGAAGGGGAGGTTATGTCTAGTCGGATTTTCTTGAGGAGATCACTTGCATGATGGATAGATGAGTATCAATGGATGTTAATGAAATGGATTTCCAAAAGGCATTTTATAAGATTCTGCATTGGAGATTATTAGTAAAAATGTAAGTGCACGTAATTGGAATTAACCTTGTGACATGGTTTGGTAATTGATTGAGGAGGTAGGAGACACAAAGTAGAAAAAATAGAACATTCTCAGATTGGTAGAATATGACAAGTGATGTTCTCCAGGGCTCTGTGCTGGGGCCTCAGCTTTTCATAATGTGTATTAATGACTTGGATGAAGGAATAGAGTATTGCATACCCAAGCTAAGAGGCACAGTATGTTATGTAGGAGCTGGAAATTACAAAGGGCCATACACAGATGAAGTGAGTATGCTAGATGGAGTTCATTGTGAGAAGTGGGAAATAAAGACCCTTAAATCTAAGATAGAATATGAGTATGAGTAAATCAAATCTAACTTGCACATGTGCAGAAATCACAATAAGTTTGAGCAAATGCACAAAAATAATCAAAACATGTTGACCTTTATCTCAGAGGGGTAAGAATTCTAAAAGTCATGCTTCAGTTGTACAGTGATTTGGTCAGAGCCTGACCTGGAATATTATATGCAGCAAATTAAACTAAATAAAGATGTATTGTTCTTAGAGGTGTACAGCCCACATTCACTGGGAATTCAATGGCTAAATTATAAGGATAGATTGCATATTTGTGGTTTACATTGCTTTGAGTTGAAGAGTATTTTTTCAATGTTTTCAAAATCTAAAAGGAATTTGTTTGATACAGATGAATTCAGAGCTAGAGACATAACATGAAATATTAGAATTAGGACATTTAGGAATTTCATCAGGAATGCATCTTGCCTCAGAAAAAAAATTTAGAACTCTTGCATTTATGTATCTTTCATAACCATTTAATGTCTCAAAGCACCTTAAAGCCAATTATTTTTGCAGTGTATTCACTGCTGTAGGGTAGGAAACATAGAAGCCACATTTTGATGCTGATTGAGGGATAAATATTGGCCCCTGTTTGGGGATCGCACCCATTTTTCTTTGAAATAATCCCATGGGATCTCATATATCTACTTGAGTGAGCAGTTGAAGCCTTAGTTTAACATTACATCTGAAAGGTTGTACCTACAACAGTACAGCATTCCCTGAGTACTGCGTATGAGTGCCAGCCTTGACTTTTGTGCTTTCAGCATGCAGTTATAATGACAAGTTGGAACTTCTTCCTCTCAATGACTGTAAATGCCATGCAACTATAACTTCAAATCTGAGAACAGTAGATTTTTGTTAGGTAAGTGAATAAAGGGATAAGGAGCAAAAATAGGAAAATGGAGTTGTGGTACTGATGAACCATGGTCTAATTAAACAGAGAGAGGCTCAAACGCCTAAATGTCTTGCTCCTGTTTGTATATTCCTAATGTGCAATACAGTATCTCAATCCAATTAACTGCTAGCAGGTAATGAATTGTGAATTTTGCTTACCACTGTTTTTTTTTCAATGCATACACAATCATCAATCCAATAGAACTGTCAGAAGGAAATAACTGCTCAATAACATTGAGGAATATTGCTGCCAATCATTCATTGCCTTAAAGGGATTGTTTCTGTGAACATAAAACAATTACACATTTAATTTTTTTATGACTTACAGTAAAAATAAATCATTTTGGTGCAGTTATATTGACCTCCACTGCAAAAATTGTTTCTTTAATTTGCCGTTAAGAATTAATTTAACCACAACACAGGCAGATGCAGTGAAGTATTTCCCTCTTTAGTTTCTCCTTTGTGTCAAGTGAGTTTTAATATCATCTCATTGGAAAAGTTCATTTGGAATTTAAAACTGAAAAATTCTAATTTCTTGACAAAATCTTCTGTACATTCTATCATCGCTAAACAAATCACTATTCTGCATTTGTTATACTTCTAACCAATGTCAGATTTACAGATTACTCTGGAACTGCTGAAGAGTCATAAAATTGAGGACAACCAAAGAAACTTTGAGTAAAAGTAACTATATTCTCAATAAGGATAAGACACAAATGCATTTAAACTGACTGATATAATTTAATTCAGATTCAATGAAATCATCCCTTTAAGATATATGCAGAAGATGAATGTTTTCTGGATGCTTTAGATTCCATAGGGGATAAAGATGGTCTGAAAGTTTGTCAATATCAAATTTTATGGCTTTGAAATGTGGATGAGATTTAGCTGAATTAGACTTTTACTCACTGAAGTGGATGTTGTTTAAATATTTTTGACGCTTCTGTATTTGTCTTTTATTCCAATCAGATTTGCCATTTTTCATAATTATCAATTATAATATCATGGCAAACAGAGTCAGGTAAAAACAATGGCCCCTAAATTTATCCGTGTTTCTCCTGATAAATTCAGTTATTCATCCAGTATTGAACATAATTGAAAAAAATATTATAAATATATTGACAAATATGATGAAACAATATATTGAAAATATTTCAACACATTTTGCAGCTTAGCTGTGTAACCTTATGTTTGGAATAAGTAAAATTTAGATTAGATTACCTACAATATGGAAACAGGCCCTTCGGCCCAACAAGTCCACACCGGCCCAACAAGTCCACACCAACCCTCCGAAGAGAAACCCACCCCGCTACATTTACCCATGACTAATCCACCTAACACTATGGACAATTTAGCATGGCCAATTCACCTGACCTGCACATCTTTGGACCGTAGGAGGAAACCGGAGCACCCGGAGGAAACCCACGCAGACACGGGGAGAATATGCAAACTCCACAAAGACAGTTGCCCGAGGCAGGAATTGAACCCAGGCCCCTGGTGCTATGAGGCAGCAGTACTCACCACTGAGCCACCGTGCCACCGTTAATGAAAGAGCCTTTGGATCACCATCTCCACTATTCATATTTAATGTCTTAGCCATTGTTTTAGAAATGTCTGTGTGTATAAAGAGGATTCTCTGCTTCCATGATACAGTAAAAAATGTCTCTGGCTTCTTATTAAAGAAGTAATAGTCAGGGGTAAATATAGAATAATGGGGTAGGGGAATTGGTCTGGGTGGATTACTCTTTGGAGGGTTGGTGTGGACTTGTTGGGCCAAATGGCCTGTTTCCACACTGTAGGGATTCTATAAAGTAAATTAAGGTGGATGGTTATGTGCTGAACATTTTATTTTGCTTTGTGTGATTCTTTAGACCAATCCCATACGTATCACATTCTTGAAGTTTTTTTTATAATGCGTAGTGATAATGATTTGAAATTGGCACAATTATAACAATAATGCATTTTACTCCCTCCAGCAATGTACTACAATGAAATATGATGAAGTGTTGCAATGATTGGAGATTTACAATGTATAATATAGATAACATTTTTGGATAGTATTATCATAATTGAAATACACTGACAATCAATTATGCATTCACATTCCTGACATCCTTTGGAACCAAATCATTGACTGTAGATATATGTAAAGCTGCCTGAGCTCACAATGCTGACTCACACCTGCTGGCTCTATCCATATTTACCACAGTACACAAGCAATATTGTGTTAAGCAAAAGTATGTAATATTGTAACACAGCTCTAATTTTAATAAGGCATTCAAACAATATGTTTTGAAATGCCATGGTTATGCTCAACTGTCAATCAAATGTTACTCTGCATTTCATTATGTTCCTTGTCAGAAGATCAAGGACCTCCCCGAAGGACACAGCCAGTTTTAATCATTACCATATTATGACTGGTTTTGTGCAAATATTGAGTGTAGTTTAGGCCCACAAGGTTTATAGAAGTGTGGCAAAAGCTTGCCCTCTAAAGTATACACTGCCTATTTACATTGACATTCTGTCAACTTGAGGTGGTTTATTATCTTAAACACATTTATAGGCTGCACAGTAATATACAATGCCAGTCCAATAGAAAGCAATAAATTTTTTAAAAATCATAATACATCCATAGTTAATCATGATACTCTCTTGCTTCATATAAGTTGACTGGGGGTAGCTTTAATACTTCATCACTAGATGTACCCAATCTAGATGTGAAGTTTATATTACTTCTTTAAAAGTTTGCTGCATGTTTCATAAAAATGGAATGTTCTAAGTGTATGCTTGCACTCCAGTGATAGTGTAAAGAAATAAAAATTCAAAAGATCACCAAAACAAAAGCTTAAATTTAAAAAGTGTACTGAGAAAAGTAAAATGCCCCCTAAGGCAATCAAAATATGACACCAAATCACATCAGCAGGTATCAAGACAGATGACTTAAAGTTTGGACAGAGGTCAAATTTAAGGAATGTCTTAAAGGAAGGAGAGGTAGAGTGGTGGAGAGGCTTAGGGAAAGAATTTCAGAGTTTAAGATCTTGGCAGCTGAAAACACAGCCAATAAATGTGGGGCAATTAAAGTTAAGGATTTGGAAGAGTGCAGATATCTCAGAGAGTTGTGGGGATGGAGGAGATACAGAGTTAGGATGGAAAGGTTGTAAACAAAGATGAGAATTTAAAAATTGAGACATTCCTGAGCTGGATGCCAGTGTCGGCCAGTCAGCAAAAGGGAAATTGGTGAATAGCACTTAGTGCAAATTAAGACATGGGCAGCAGAGCTTTGGATGATCTGAATAGAAATTGGGTGTGGCTGGCCTGGCGAACATTGCATTGTGCAAGTCTAGAGATTAGCAAAGTCAGCAATGAGGTTCTCATCAACTGGTTGGCTGATTCCAACTTTGCCTCTGTCTATGTGGTGGTAGAAACATATGGTTTTAGTAATGGCATGAATATGTGATCATAAACTCATCTCAGGGTAAAATATGATTCTGAATTTGTGAACAGTCTGGTTCACTTTCAGATAGTCCCCAGAGTTAGTCGCTTGGGAATGAAAGTTCTATCATGAATCAGACTGTAGCTCTGGGCTTCACAATATTTCATTGGTGGAAAATTCTGCTTGTCTAGCAAAGGATATCAGACAAGTTGTCTGACAAGTTAGAGACTGCTAAGAATGGTAACGATGGTGATGAGGTAGTTCTTTAGGAGAATCAAAATTCAGGTGGAAGAGAGGTCAGGCAATCCAGCCTTAAGCCTTATTGATGTTGCCGTGAGCCAGGGAGAGATAGCTGAGTGTATAATGGGGTGAGGAGTTTCACAGTCATCTCACAGGGAGGAGACGAGTCTCTATTTCCCAAAAATAATTGAGACTGGAAATTTTAGTGGAGGAAATTTGAACTTGCATCCTATAACTAACTGAGGTAGCATACAACAGTGCTCAATGTTTGCACTATTAGATTACTGGGAGAATGTTACTCTTTATAATGTATGACTCATTATTTTTCAGTTCATGTTGGTGCGGGCACCTGTGAATTGAACCTCATGGTTTGACAACTAGTGATATCAGCAATTGGTTAACTGAGTGAAACAGATGAATATTACCATGTAATTTTGATTCTATGTGAGTTGCATGTGCTTTCAGGTAGCTATCCAGTTATACAATAGAGATCTATATTACCAATATGAGGACAGTAAATAAGCAGTGCATGAATATGTGAAAACAAATCAGTATGAAACAACATGTTTATGAATGAAAACATATTTTTAATTTAGTACAATAAAATATATTTTATTTAAGTAAATAATAGACTATATATTTGGTTATTTTCTAGGCCTTACCAGTGTGGACACTGCTCTCAGTCATTCTCCCAGCCTTCAGAATTAAGGAATCATGTTGTAACCCACTCCAGTGACAGACCTTTTAAATGTGGGTACTGTGGACGTGCCTTTGCTGGAGCTACAACATTGAACAATCACATTCGAACACATACAGGGGAAAAACCATTTAAGTAAGTAACCTTAACAAGGTATAGTAATTACTGACTTGAGACCTTATTGTGGCTGAACAACGCTTTCTCTATAATCACTGCAAGTTTTTCTGTGCTGTAATTAATTTTATTTAAATCTGAAGTCCAATTAAGATAATGTATTTTGCTTTTTGTTGATGTCTAATAGAGGTTCCTTGATGACAGTGAGTGCAGATACAAATTTCCTGACAACAAGGGCAATTCAAATTTGTGACTAGGTTCAAGGCCTATTTCGTGAGCTGAACTTGTTGTTTAATGTAACCCACATACAATTCAGAAATAGAAGCATCATATTTTCTCTTCAATAATATTTCACATTCAAAATAAAGAGGGTCAGATTATTGTTCAGATTGGAAATTCTTGTCAAGTGCGAGGGAGCTGAAAATAGAACCTTAGCACTGTTGCAAACTCAACATAACTCACACTGATACATAAATACAGTCAAAGAAACACATACTTTAAAAAGTCTTATGTCTGAGCAATCTAAGAATCCAAGTCTTTGAAAAGAGATTTCTAGCAAGAAGGGTCATGTGCTATGCAGCAACATATCAGTATTAGCTATGTTTAGCATTACACAAATTCTTCTTCCCTGGTTAGAAGTATTCATTTTTCAACAGGGGACTGTACAAACATATGAATATGTGATTATGAGAATTTAGAGATCATTTGGACACTCAGGGCACATAATTGACATGCTTCACTTGAAAATTTGTGCTCTGCCTAGAGGATCTCAATGCAAATTTTGTCATGAAACATTAATTGCCCCATGGCATTTAAATAGATCTATAATAGTGTGAATTTTGTATTCTGCATGGGTATTGATGCCAGTGAAGAATTGGCAACTGAGGACTGGCAATCCAGAAGAAATTATTGGTGACAGATATTACATACGTCATCTTCTAGTCAATGGTTTAGGTCAGTACTCTTATTGAAAATGGGCGAAATCCACAACATAATCAACCCAAGCACAATACTCTGATATTTTAACAGAGAATGCACTGTGCCCTGAGGTATAAACAGTTGAGTTCAAACTTATATTGGCCTGAGAAATTGAGCTGCTTATCAGTGAAGTAACTTCTGTGGGGTGCTGACTTGAACTTTGCATTTGTGACAGTTGGAATGTTCAGTTCAGTTGGTATTTTGTGTATTTTTCTAGGCTTTAGTCCAAATTATTGCTCGCAGAATTTATGATCGTGACAAATAGATTTTTGTACATGGGAATTGCAATGGGCTTCACCCTTTTTTTCTGTTATTTGAAGAGGGATAAGGAAGACTGAATGGTAGAATCATCAGAGGCAGATTTCCCCACTTGTCCTAATCTACACAGCTGTACCTACAGACACAGACATACGTATTTGGAGATGTTGAAAGGAAATAGTCACCCAGGCCGAATTCCAGACTACCTCTTTTGGGGATGTAGTGCAGGAAACAGCCAATACCACCACAGCCTTTAAATGTCCCTCATACTCATTCCAAGCCGTAAATGGGACCCAGCAAAAGGAGTACCATTTCTGCTCCACCAATATCCAGTCACCTTGAAGCAGAAACATTGAGTTGAACCCCAGCTTTCCATATAGAAATCATGGCATCTTTCCTGAAGAGATTCTTGTATACATGGACTGTACAATGGAAAAAGCAGGCAGCAAAGATGATCTGTTTTTTGTGATGTTGATTGAGAGACAATTATTGACCAGAATACTAGAGATGACTCTCTTGGCCTTGAAATCGTGCTAAGCAGGCCCTTAGTTAATATCTCAGTTGAATGAAATAAAATGCAATCAAACTGCATTAAGTACAAGCAAGGAATGTATGTGGTTACTAGATTCGATCGCCTGGTCCTTTTGGTTGTGTTTGACAAAGAAGGAATGTATGTTAAAATGCTGTTAGTAAACAGGTCTGCTGTTCAGTAGCAATAATAATGAGGATCATGTGCTGGTTTGCTCGAAGAATGCAAATGATTGAATAGTTGACTGCCTGGGGGATAAACCAGGGAGTTGGAAGAATAACATGTAATGGGGAGAATACTAACCCTGGGATGTGAAGAGGCTCCTGGCTTCATCATGGTCTTCAACCTGCATGTTCTCATATTTGAAGTTGCCAAGCATGGCATGTTCAAACTATCTTAAAGGCCCAAAACTGGGGTCCATTCTCTGTTTGGGTTGCTTTCTTTCTGCTACATGCTGTCTTGTGTGACAAACAGTGAAGTTGTATTGAGTGTTGGAAATTTGGGTGAACTTTAGAATGAAGTATTTCACAAATCCTCAACTTAGAGTCTTAGTCAGGGTTTAGATTAGATTAGATTAGATTACAGTGTGGAAACAGGCCCTTCGGCCCAACAAGTCCACACCGACCCGCCGAAGCGAAACCCACCCATACCCCTACATTTACCCCTTACCTAACACTACAGGCAATTTAGTATGGCCAATTCACCTAACCTGCACATCTTTGGATGGTGGGAGGAAACCGGAGCACCCGGAGGAAACCCACGCAGACACGGGAGAACGTGCAAACTCCACACAGTCAGTCGCCTGAGGCGGGAATTGAACCTGGGTCTCTGGCACTGTGAGGCAGCAGTGCTAACCACTGTGCCACCGTGCCGCCCACTAAGTGAGGTGAAATGAACACACTGTGTGGTGTTAAGGGCCTGGTCTAGCCTATAAGTGATAGCAATATTGTTGATTTTTAATTGCACTTTGAAATGGCCCTAGAAGGTCTTTCAACTCAAGAGAGAATTGTAGATGGCCTATGAGTACTGGCCCAGGCCCTTCAATGACAGAAAAGCCGTGTTCATATCCTTAACCAGCCCTTTGCCAATCAAGCAGACTGTTTATATGGCATCTGCAGCTTTTCAGGACTAGTAATTCATCTTTGAATTGGTTGTGCGTAATTCATTAGCTTGACTGAAAAAGTTGGCAAAGTTGATCCCGTACAAAATTTACTGGAACTAAGTCCTGCCACTTCAATGCCAGCTGGGAATATTTATTCTGTTTATCATCACACTAAAGTGGTAAATGGTACATTGTCCCAAAATATTTGGTTGAATCAGCACTAGTAAATTCATTGTAAAGTTGTTGCAATGTGTTCCAGTGCTAAATGTGCTACAGGAACAAAGTCCAAAAAATAAACCTTTATCAAACGTCACCAACACATTCTAATTTGTACAAAAACCAAATACTGCAGATGCTGGAAATCTAAAATAAGAACTGTTCTACTGAAAGTTCAGTGACCTGATATGTTAACTCTGTTTTGTTCCATAGATGCTGGCTGACCTGAGATTTTACAACCCTTTTTGTTCTTATTACATTTTAAGCAGTTCTAAGTACCAATGTATTGCAGACAGCTGGATCTGTACACTGTAAACCTTAGGAAGATTCATGGAAACACTTCAACAATCTGATTGATTTTAACCAAGTTACTGTGTAAATAGATTTTTATAATTAATTGAAGAGGTTTCGGGGTCAGAATGGAAAATAGATTTCTTTTAATCTAAAGGCGTTACTTACGAGTGACCTTGTTGGTGCTTTTTCAACACCTTATTCCTGTCATCCATTGAGAAGTGTCATGATGCAAGAGGGGCTTATTGTGGCAAAGCGAGTGACAATGTTTCCTAATTTTTTTTAAGCTGGTCATATATTTGATTGCTAACCTTTGGAATGCATCAACATATTGTAATTTATGAAAATTAAATGTATGGCAACACTGTGGATCAGTGGTTAGCACTGCTGCCTTGCAGCGCCAGAGACCTGGGTTTGATTCTAGCCTTGGGCAACTATCTGTATGGAGTTTGTACATTCTCTCAGTGAATGCATGGGTTTCCTCCGGGTGCTCTGGTTTCCTCCTACAGTCCAAAGATGTACATTTTAGGTGGACTAGCCATACTAAATTGCCCCGTAGTGTCCAGGGATGTACGGGCTAGGTGGATTACCATGGTAAATGTGGGGTTACAAGGATAGGGTGGGAAGCTGGGTCCAGGTAGGATGCTCTTCAGAGGGTTGGATGCAGACTTGATGTACATGTGTTGTGTGTATATATACTAAATGAAACTTGACAACTTTTACATAGTCAACCTCTTTAATTATCCATTGGCAATTCCCAGAAAAATTACTTCTCTTAAAGACTGCAGATACCATTTAAAGGGATTCATAAATGTTTGATGGACAAAGTTGGATAGGATTGGTCATCAGCGGACTCTGTTTATTGGGTACCCGATCTTCTTGAATACACTGTATAGGTACTTAGCTTCTGCTGCTTGTAGTTCCCAAGAAAATTCCTAGAAGCATGGCATTCCAACCGGAACTCTATCAACAAACACATTGACTTGGACCCCAGCTACCATCCTCTGAGAAAAAGAACTGGAAATGACATCACCAAACACTCAAATAAACCGAAACACATAAATAGAAAGTGAGACATAACACCTGTACTTCACCAGAGGCTCATTGATGATGTTATCTAGTATGATGACGAAACAGTCTGCCGATTCTGAAACAAATCCAAACAAGAAAACACAACACACTCAGAAACTCTAGCTACACTACCATACATCAAAGACATCTCTGAAATGACTACCAGATTATTCCAATACCTTGGCATCATGGTAGTTCATAAACCTACCAGCACACTCAAACAGCAGCTGATGAACCTAAAGGACCCTGTACCAACAAACAGCAAAACGAATGTCATTTGCACAATACCATGCAAGGACTGTAACAAACACTACATCAGACAGACATGCCGAAAACTAGCCACCAAGATACACGAACACCAACTAGCCACCAAAGGACATGATCCACTATCATTACTATCCTTACATACAAACAAAGAAGGACCCCACTTTGTCTGGGACAATACATCCATTCTAGGACAGGCTAAACAGAGACATGCACGGGAATTCCTCTAGCATTCAAACCAGAACTCCATCAATAAACACATTGATTTGGACCCCATTTACCAACCTCTGAGAGAAAGAACCGGAAATGATATTACCCACCTTAAGTGACCAAGACAACTTAATAGAAAGTGGGACTTAACACCAGCGCTTCACTGGAGGCTTACTGATGATGTCACCTATCATGGTGATGAAACATCTGAAAACAAACCTTCCAGCTCAGCGAGCAAACTTACAACCTGATATATATTTACTTAGGCCCTATTCTCTCTGTAGTTATTCTTTTTGCTTTAATATGGTTAAAGTACATCTTTGGATTCACCCTAATCTTCTCAGCTAATGCTATCTTGTGCCTTCTTTTCGGCCTCCTGATTTCCTTCTTCAGTAAACTCTTGCATTCCCTGTGTACCTCCAGGGACTCCCTTGATCCCAGTTGCTTTAGCCAAGCCATGCCTAATTATTTTTTCTGGTCAAAGTCTCAATATCTCTTGTCATCCAGGGTTCCCTATTACTGCTATCCTTGCCCTTCAACCTCACAGGAACATATAGAGCTTAAACTCTAGCTATCTCACTTTTAAAGGCCTCCCACTTGCCAGAGGTCCTTTTGCCTGCAAATAAACTGCTCCATTCAATTCCTGCAAGCTCCTGTCTAATTCAATCAAAATTTGCCTTGCCCCAATTTAGTGTTTCCATGAATCTTCCTAAGGTTTACAATGTCTATCTCCATAACTATTGTAAAATTAATAGAACTGTGGTCACTGGTCCTAAAGTGCTGTCCACTGTCATCTCTGTCACCTGTCCCGCCCTATTTCCCAAGAGCAGGTCGGGTTTTGCCCCTTTCCGAATAGGACGCTCTACATACTGCTTGAGGAAACTTTCCTGAATGCTCTTAACAACATCCACCTCATCTAAGTCCTTAACACTCTGGTCAAGTAGACACACTATCACTACAGAAATTTTGTTAAATTGTGATTTCTACAAAAATAAATTGAGGATATTGCGTAAAAAAAAATGAAATTCAGGAAAGTGCTTGTTCAAAAAGTACTTTGTTAGATGGATTATATAGGAGGTAGGAGATCATTTTACAGCTGTACAGGACATTGGTTAGGCTACTTTTGGAATTATGCATTCACTTCTGGTCTCCCTACTATAAGAAAGATGTTGAGAAACTTAAAAGGGTTCAAAAAAGATTTACAGGGATGTTGCCGGGTTAGAAGGATTGAGCTACAGGAAGAGGCTGAATAGAATGAAGCTAATTTCCCTGGAGCGTCGGAGGCTGAGGGGTGACCTTATACAGGTTTATAAAATCATGAGGAGCTTAGATAAGTTAAATAGTCAAGGTCTTTTCCCCAGTGTGGAGGAGTCCAAAAATAGAAAGCATAGATTTAAGGTGAGAGAGGAAAGATTTAGAAGGGAGCTAAGGGGCGACTTTTTCACACAGAAAGTGTTGTGTGTATGGAATGGGCTGCCAGAGGAAGTGGTGGAGGCTGGTACAATTACAGCATTTAAAAACATCTGGATGGGTGTATGAATAAGAAAGATTTAGAGGGACATGGGCCATAGGCTGGCAAATGGGGCAAGATTAATTTAGGATATCTAGTCATCGTGGATGGGCCTGTTTCCATGCTGTAGATCTCTATGACTCTATAAGACTTCCTATTGCAAAGAATGAAATCCCAATATTTGTTAAAGCTTTAGTAAAGAGGAGTAAGGAAGAGGAGGTGCCAGAGACAGGAATCCAAAGCACCCAGTGGAGTAGGCCAGAAGACTCCAAGACAGGTAATTGCTGAGAGCCTAGAGAAGTGGTCGAGCCGGGTCCCTGGGATAGGAATCAGCAGCGTCCAGAGGAGAAATTGAGAGGAGGATCTCAGGATAGTGATTTGAAAGAAACAGTGAACAATAACATCACAGGAAAGCTGTAGATTGAAAATATCAAGTTTGAGTAGAACAAAGATTGTTTAGATTAGAAACTAGAGACTTCAAAACAAATTTGAAGAAGAAGAATAATTGATAAAATGAGATAATTAATGAACTAAAACACATTAAGGATAGTGGAATAGGGGATGTGTTGTGAAACAAAACATGGTACCTTCTGGACAGTAGGATAAACATGTCTGTCTGCAACTCTAAGAGCTTCAGCTCAGAATCATTGAACAGACGGCTAAGCTGTGAACCTGTGGCACATCTGGGACAGGGACCATTAACTGGACACTTTGTCCTAGGCGATGGTCATATCTCTTAGGAGAAGGTCTTCTGACTTGGCCAGTGGTCTAATTTGGCCTCATGGGTACCAACAAAATAGATAGGACTAGGAATAAGATTCTGCTGAGGGAATGTGAGTAGCTAGGGGCAAAATTGAAAACCTTTGAGATGATATTTTCTGGCTTACAACCTGATCCACAAGCAAGTATTGATGTTGATTAAGTAAAATGAGTGAGTTTAACATGTGGATCAAAAAATGGTGAGGGAGAAGTGGGCTTCAGATTATGGGCCATTGCACTGGGGAAATTGGGAGCTGGGCACATTAGGACAGCACATATCTGAACCAAGCTGGAGCCATGCTTGCCACACTCTCAATGTATGATTCCTGACACCTCATTACATATTAGGAGCCCTCAGCAGAATGCATTTCCTTCTGCATTTGCTGATGAATCTGTGTTGGCATTAAGGCTAGTTTGTAAAAAAAGAGTGGGAATGAAGGGACATGAGAATTGAGGGAGAAAAAGTTGAAAAATGAAGCCAGTGCCAGACGTAACAAAGTAGAGGCAGTAGCTGGCACAGTTTTGAGTGAGGTGGTATGGATGGATACTTGTAGCAAAAATACTAAGTCACTAGGGTTAGAAACGAAATAGAAAAGTTAAAGAGAGATGATCTATATCTTTCTTTCCATTTTCAATGCTATCTGCCATCTGAGAATCAATAAAAAGTGCATGAATATATAAGATGTTGAATAACACATAATTTTAGGATACGTTATGTGACATTAAATTTAAGAACGAAGAGTAGAATTCAGACAATACTGACAATACCATACCTGATTTTTTGGCGATTAAACAGGCGCTAATTAGCTAGGAAAGGAGTCAGGATTGGGATAAGAAACTCGGTAGAATTTATGCCATTAAGTAGCATTTAGTGCAGAAGTGTACTCACAATAATGTCAAGTGTACAAAATCATATGGATGAAGGAATCTTTTTGTCAAAGTTTAGCTTATTCATTTAAGCTAATTTTCAAAAGAATACTGATATTTGGAGTTTTATTTTTGTTTAGAAAGTATTTTCTGAAATGTTAGCAGAAGCAGATTCAATTATAACTTTGAAAGGGAATTGAATAAGTTCTTGAGTTATGGGGAAAAGATTATGTGGAACTGATTGATCAGCTCTTTCAAAGAGTGAGAGACAAAAAAAACAGCAGATACTGGAATCCAAAGTAGACAGACAGGAGACTGGAAGAACACGGCAAGCCAGGCAGCATCAAGAGATGGTGAAGTCGATGTTTCGTGCGTAACCCATCTTATACCTGAAAGGTCGACTTCTTCACATCCTGATGCTGCCTGGCTTGCTGTGTTCTTCCAGCCTCCTGCCTGTCTACTTTCAACGGGTGACACAGGCAAGATCAGTCGAATGATCACTTTATTTTGTAAGATTCTATGGTTCCATAGCTTAAAATTTTCTTTAAGTCTTAATGAGCACCAGTGAATGAAATTAGGCTGCAATTAACTGACATGAGACCAGCTTTGCAAAATCACATTTCAGAAGTGATTTTGTTTTTAATGAGAATTTTTCTTCTATTGCATGTTTGACATCGGTGCAACACACAATCTACTTTTACCAAAGAAACAAGAAAAGTAGGAAGCAAGGCTTGGATTTGTAGCCATTCATCGTCTTCATAATTCTGACCATATATTGACTTCACATATAATGGAATTGGAAGGACAAATTAAGTCCAGTATCTGGGGTTCTGTGAGCAGGAGAAATAAATTATAATTTTGACTCTCGTTAGATTAAGAACTGCTGGTTTGATTGACTATAGACAACTTTAATTATTTATGTACTGACAATATCCAATGATCAATTGTTAAACACAGTGGGATTTCCAATGTAGAGATGAGCAGCAGGAATCTCTGGATTTATTTTGCTGCATTTGCTCATGGTAGTGAAAAGTTGGTACTTTCGTTCCCAAAAGAAACTATTGCATTTTCTGGCTGATGGATGAGACCCAGGAAATCCATTGGAACCCCTTTTACCAGATCCCCTCTTCACCTATAAAACATCCTTTGCCTAATCTGCTAAACTGGCGGAAATGTTCTTGCCACATAATGTGTGGATTTTCATACAAGAGTAGGTGCTTAATGGTCCTTGTTTGATTTTCTGCCTGTTTAGGACAGCATTGTAAGTATTTTCTAATGAACCCATTGTGGGATGTCATTACACACATCTGGAGTGGGTGGCACTTGCATCTGAATCTCCCTGTTAAGAGGAGGAATTTTACACTATACCACAAAAGCCCCCCTAAGGATGTTGATTTTGTAATACAAATCTATACTGCAGCTCAGGATTGAGAAGGTCTTTAGCAGGAAATCATAAAGTTCAACCTGAATTGGCAAGTCAACTTTAAAAAAATTTTAAAAAGCCTAATATTTATATACTTCTTGAATATCATACTGCTTTATCGTCAAATGCTTTAGAAGTATAGTCTCTGCTCTAATGTAGAAAACATGATGACTAATTTATATCTGCATGGAAATTTCCCACAAACAGCTCAGTCATAATGATTAGATAATGCTTTTTGTGATGTTGATTGAGGTACTAACATTGTCAGGGATACTTCCCTGTGCACCTTGAAGCAGTGGCATGGGATCTTTTATGTTCATCTAAAATGAAAGATGGGCCCTGTTTTAGTCCGAGTACTGTAATGATGTGTCAGCCTTGAATCTCATCCTGGAATGGGACTTGAACCTCAAACCTTTTTGGGAAGAGTGTGACCCATTGAGGCAGAGCTGACATAGAATCATGGAGTCATAGAGATGTACAGCACGGAGACAAACCCTTCTGTCCAACGCATCCATGCCAACCAGATATCCTACATAAATCTTGTCCCATTTGCCAGCATTTGGCCCAATGCAACTTCTCAAAAGTGCTGAGGTGAATCATAATGAGAGGTAAATAACAAAAAGTAAGAAAGTTACTGCCATTTTCACCAAACTTGTGATGGACTGCTGACAGTTAATAGAAAAATCTGTCTCAATTTTTTGACGAAGCTTAAGAATATCTTCAAATAACCTATTTGGATTAGCTTCTTGGGTGAATTTTATTGATACCCTTTCCAGGAAATGTGGAAATGTTTTGAAAGTTAATGTATGCAGTTTTTATTTTATTCACATATGGGACGTGGGCATCATTGGCTGGCCAGCATTTATTGTCTCTTCCTAATTGCCCATGAGAAGGTAGTAGTGAACTGCATTCTTGAGCCACTGCAGTCCACATGCTGTAGGTTGACCCACAATGCCCTTAGGGAGGGAATTTGAGTATTTTGACCAGCGACAGTAAAGGAACAGCGATATATTTCCAAGTCAGAATGGTGAGTGGCTTGGAGGGGAACTTGGAGATGTTGGTGTTCCCATTATTTGCTGCCCTTGCCCTTCTAGATGAAAGTGGCTGTGGGTTTGGAAAGTTCTGTCTAAAATTGCCTACAATATTTTATTTTGCCCAATGTGAAGTTCTGCCAGTGGCATGGGAGCTAAGGGAGTTTATCGGGCCTATTGCTCCAAACTATACTTCATTTTTCTTATCTCAACCTTGTCATAGAATTAAAGTTAAAAAACAATAAATATTAGTAACATTGCAAAATTCTCGCTTTCACTGAACTATATCAATCTCTGTGAAGAAATGTTTTTTAAAACATAGACTGAAGCATTTGAAAATAATTTCTAATATGTTAAAAGCAGTGTTCAGCAGATTTAATGTTGGGGAGTTTTAAAATATGGTCTTTGTCAGCCAATAAAAACAGATAATTGCTTGGCACAGCAGGAGCAGGACCCTTGGGATTCTATAGTAAACAAAGGTGGAATTCTGTGGCAAAGCCTTTCTAATATTGTAGCAGACAATCCAAATCCAGCAATATTTCAGAATGTTTGTTTTACGAATAAAATATGTACAAACTAAAGCGTGTGACCTCTGGTCCCTTTCAAAGCAACTCCATTGGCCAGATTCATCGATCAAAAGCAAAAAGCAACTACGACTAAGCTATGTTTCCGTCAACATGTGCTCTTTACTCATTGACCAAAGCTGTCTGCAACAACATCTATTTATCATAATTTTCTTGGCACCTAATTCTGCTGTGCATTTCTTGTATGTATGCTCCGACTATTTAGAGTAGATTTTATGAATGTGTCATTCCTGCATGACATCTTGTCAGCTGGGAGTGCACATGAGAAACAATAGGAACATTTCACCTCCATTCTGCACCCCTTAACTGAATGGAAAATTATGGGTAACAGGCCTTCACATTCCTAATATGTGATTCCATAGGATAGAGTCTGTGCCAGATGTACAATTTATCTTTCAATGTCACGTTGTAGTTGAAGCAATGTAAAAAAACACATTTTCCATGAAACATGTAAACATCATCATAACTTTTTCAAATCATATAAACCAACTCTTCACCCCTCCACTTGGGAAAAAAGGCTGCCTGTCATATTCAGCTTCCTTTAAACTCAGTTACGGTTGAACACTTGGATAGTGCCAAAGTAGCCGACAGAAAATAGCACCCCACCCCGTTGTTTTATTTTCCATTGCTTTCCTGGCATTCATGTGAACAAATGCTATGGCTGCAGAACCCAAGAATTCCAAGGAAACAAATTTAGACATCTGTCATTGGGAATGGAAATCACATTTAAATGATAATAAAAACAAATACATTGAGGAAAACAAATGCAAAACAGAAAGGAGGACACTTCAACATATGTTAACATTTCCAAACTAGTAGTAACCATAGCTGCATCAATCTTAAAAGCATTTTTGTCATCACTATATATTTATTGTGAGTGTACTAGCTCAAACTGAATTAAAATGCTTGCAACCTCAATGTTATCCTCAAACTGAGCTTTAATGTTGACTTCACAAAGATCATCTGTAAACATATGATCAGCTTGCATTCCTATCTCAGCTTATCTACATCATCTGGCATCTTGAAACTTGATTTAGTCCAATGCTCTCCTATTTCACCTCCCATCCTTTACCCTCCAGATCATCCAAAGTTACGTTGCCATATCTTAATGTAGATTCCTCTGACCCATTATATCTGTCTTCACTGATCTATTTTGGCTTTCCTAGGATCTAGGCAGTTGAATCTAGGGTGGCCAGTTATGGGAAATTGGCAAAGGGGATATACAAGATACCAGAGTTAGTGGAGTCAAGTTTGTTAGGGGAAGTTTGTAGAATAGGAGGAAATTACAGGGACAGAAAGTGACATGAAATTGGAGGGATTTAAGCATAAGGATGAGAATTTTATATTTGAGGTGTCAGGGTGAGGAAGCTGATGCAGATTAGTGAGGGTGGATTTTATGTTGTTCATTCCGAACAATTGGCTGTTATCTTGTTTTTCTCTGCTCTTGTTATAGACGACCACTAAACAAAAATAATTGAAATACAAAGTCAATATTGGTGGGATGCAAAACAGATGCTTGTTGATTAGCGCTCTGTTATACATCAGGCCCAATTATAACTTTCATTTCCAATGACAGATGCCCACTGTTCTTTATCACAAACTGTTTTATATTCTTTATTTGTACATTTTTTGCATATAATCCATGGCCGTGTAAGTACAACTATTAGCCATTGAAAAGTTGCACTTCGACAATATTAAATATTGCATTTTACTGTCAATAACACACTTGCACTTACAAGGACCAAAGGAACTTCACTTCAGTGAACAAATGACAGTCTTCACCTGCTGTCTCCTGTCACCGGGGTAAATGAAGTACCATCAGAACTATAGTTTCTCTTTTGGCTGCTCAACAAGTCTAAGAATAATATTTTGTGGCTCACTGATTGCCTCTCTATGGATAATGTGACCATTATTATTTCCATTCCTATTTAATTTTCAGTATCCTTTTGGACAAAAAAAAATTTTTGTGAACGAAATACTGGCATCCTTGTTATATGTTCTGTTGTGCGACAAACATAGTGTAAGAGGCACCTGTGATTTAATAGACAGTCTTTGTAGGCATTCAGAGCTGACTATCTACAACCTGACTGATTTCTAGATAGAGTGCCTAATGTCAGTAGCACATCCCTCCCGGTGAGGAGAATAGGGAGTGGAGAGAAATAAATCTGCAAAAATAATTCAGCTGATCCACAAGGTATGGCTCCTGTTGGGTTATAAAATTGGCACTGAAAGACGTAGTAGTGAAATTCAAAGCTAGAATGTTCTTTCTGCTAAATTCAAGGAAGACAAATGAGAAGGTAGGTTTGATTTTTTTCTTTAATTCCCAATCACTTTTCAGCGGTTATGCTTTTCTTATTTATTTTATTGGTGTATGAATTCATAAGGCTTTCTGTACAGTGTCAGAAGCGTAAAGAATTAAGAAAGCTTGGTGGTGAATGTTTTATTTATGGCTTTGCTGGCATTCATATTTGAACATAAAATTCAAATAATCAGCCACTCAATTCAATTAAAGCCCTTCTTAGGATCATTTTGCATCAAACTGGCTTAGCCAATTCACCCAAATCAATATTTAATGTAACAAAATCATAATGATCTCAGTTATTCTGTTGCTACATTTGACATCAAGGTCCCAAGGAGAAAATTTGTTCAGGTCTGTTACTGGATGCAGGGGTCATGTCACATGCTTTACCTGTGTCAGTTGAACTTTTGGTGGTATTGTGGAAATAATGGGATTCTCAGCCACCAGCTGGAGAACCAGCATGAGCCCCATGTCACCTGTTTTCAGGAAGATCTGTCACATTGTGTTTTACACAGCCACTTGATAGGCCAGTGGCAGGCCTACCCTTGGGATCAAGGACCGTAAGGGCAAAAGTCAAACCCAGTAAGAGCTACTGACCTCTATTGAACAGTCGCACTACGGGGAGGGAGAGTGGATTTTCCCCTGTATCCCTTGTCTCCACAATGCTGCAATCCAAAAGGAGCTGTAATTATCATCCCTGTGACGAGGAGCAAGTGGCACAGAGGCTTTTCAAAACTGCATAACTGATTCCAAAGATCCAACATTACTCCCTTCCAACAGATAAAGAGCTTGCATTGAGTTCTCCAGCAACACAATATCTCTGCTCGCTCTGCAGCAGCAAGTACACAGTCAAAAGCACTACACCAGAAAATTGAATGCTGAGTCTCTTTAACTTGTAGAAGATATGCTCAGTTGTGCATGTTTAAGAGAAAAGCAAGGTCCAAAATAGCAGGGCAGATGTCAAATTAGTCTTACATATTGACTGGCACCACAACCTGCTCACTCTGCACATGTCTGATGTTCAGACAGGAAGCCTGCACTATTGACCTTCACAACATGATGATATGCACAGCCCACACCACAAGTAATTGGGAATAGATCACTGGACATTCTGCTTCTCAAACTGGCCCTTGTAACACAGAGATTACCAACACTACAGAGTACAGTTTTGTGACCCTGAGTTTCTACTGCCATAATTACTAAATTATCCACAGTTATAAAACTAATTTGCTTATCCTGATGACAAAGACCACTTTTTTTGTGAATCTAAGTTATCACCAGAATATGAGAGCCTTTGTTACTTATACCATGGGCTGCAGCTGATGGAAGGAATCAAGAGCAGTCAAAGGAGCCAGATGGAAGCAGTTGATGGAGGTAGAGATGTCCATCTTTACTTTGCTTCCCTCAACCTCATACAGTATTACACGGATGAGATAAAAAGCACTGATTTTTTTAAATGCTTAGTTATAGCAGAATCTAGATGCACGTGCCAAATGAGGCCAGTAGTGAGATCCTAGTAAATTGACCCATTGCCTGTTTAATACAGTGGGAATGAGGCAATCATGGCTACAGACACATTTGCTGGTCATGGGAGGGTGGAAGATTTGGTTGGTTGGTTGTCAGTGAAGATAAAGGTGAGTTCAATGAGAGCTAAGGGAAAGGGGAAGAAGTTGGAGGAAGAGCAGCTTCATAGCTAGGTAAGCATATTCTTTTAAATTTGTTGTCTTAGTGACAGCTCTCATTAAGTAAAGTTGGTTAGTCTGCATGTAGACCATTAACCCTGAATGCAGCACTCCAAAAGTGAAATCAATTCAGGTCCTAAAACATACATTAGGATATTTTGGGTGCCTATTGGCTACTGGAGGCTAATGCCAGGTATTGGTCATCAAGGCATGATCCTAACTGGCATGAATGTATTTGCAATGCTGTTTAATGAGGGATGTGACCTTCTAACTTGGTTTTGTGCATGTGTGTACCTACAAAACAGGTGTAATATGATTTGAGTGTACAGCACAGTGGGGTGTTAAATGTGAGGACTTTATTGAGGTTAACTAAAGCTGCCTGCTTACCGGATCTGTGCCTCATGATGGAGGTCACATGACCAAGGCATACTCGGTCAGATATTTGTACCTAATCATACTTCAACCCCAACATCCCACTTTTGATTTTAAAAAAGTGAATGGCATCTATTGTCACGTGCATTTTTAGTTACCCAAGTTACCAACTGTACACACTATTGTTTTCATGCCTTAGCAGTTCATCATTTCTATCTCAGAATTTGCGTTGCACACATAGCCTTTAAATCATGCTAGTCTGTTAATGGTTCCCATATGTATTGCTCATCTAGGTGTTTTTTTTGTTCAACGGTGTCGCTTGTGTGCCATTTGCAGTTGCAGTGAGAGTTATTGTTATTCTATTACTATTGGTAGAGAGGGTTGCTTTGTATCTCTGGATCTGCTGGCAGCTGTGTGTTCTGTGTACATGGTACATTCACCTTTTCCTGATCAACCACATGCAGCTGCGGAATAGCTAGTTTGGTGTTTGTGCTTTATGTGGTCTTTTGCTTCCACTGTGTACGATCAAGGTGACAATTGCTCCACCTGGGTCTTCTTTTGTTTAGGTCATTGAATGTTTGTACCAAGACTTGCTCTATAATACTCAACTCTGGCAATGGTTTAGCAATCTTGTCAAAATAATATTCAGTTTGCTGCCATTTCACCTTTTCATTCACATCAGCCACTACTGGCATGTTGGAATGGATTTGCTGAGCAAACCAGAACAAGTACAAGTTTTCAGTGGCATGTTTTCTATTGGAAGTCTAGTTTATTGGTGCTGGGACATTAATAATTGCACATGCCTTTAGTAAGTGTTTGTGAGGATTACCTTGTATGTATCTGTTCAAGATTTGCTCAATTTCTTTATGATTCCTTTGGCAACTTTCGCTCCCACCTCATTTTTTCCATTTGACTGCCATAATGTGGAGATGATGTGTCGTGATGAATTTTCCAATTGTTTATGAACCGACTGAATTCTTCTTGTAAACTGAAAGTCGTTGTCACTCATAACAATGCCAGAAATGCCACAATGTTTGAAGTGCAATTTTACGCGTTTGAAAATCTTAGCAGTAGACATTGAGGGCAACTAGTCCTTAACCTTACTTTCAAGGGTTTCGTTTTTGGACCACCCTGTTGAGATACTTTGCACAGGTCTCTGTGGTTGTGATGTTGCACAACGTGTCAGTATCTATCTGACCAGATGGTCTCCTTCTGCAATCCTTATTCCAAAACTCACAAACCATGTCTCACCCATTGAATGAACCACGCTGTTATTTGATGTATAGAGTTCCATCAGAATCTTCAGCCACAATTTCTCCAACGGCTGTCTGTATCTGCATGTTGTGCTTCATTTTTGGTGTACACATTTGTGCAAAATGATGCAACCCTTTTTTTGCAATGAGAACACTAGTTTCCCCATACTGGATGTGCCTTCTTCTCTTTTTAATGATGTTTTTCACAGTTTTTACATCCTGCCTTTCGTTCTGTTATTGTCCTGCCCGACAATGTGCATGGCATTATCTGTCAATGCACTGCAAGGCCTGGTTTGTTCTGTTGTGAATATGTTCTATCTTTTGAGTTACAGTCTCAGAAATTCTGCACAGGTGAGTTGCCCTCTTGATTGTAAGCTTTGTCCTCTCAGTAGTTGTGCTTTCACTTTTGGATACCTTACTCGTCACGCAATCCTATCACAAATTAACTCATACTTGAATTGAAAAAATGTGTAGGTTTCTGCAAGCTGAGTTAATGATGTTATGCAATATCAATGGACTATTTTACTTTTGTTGGCATACTATTCATACATAACACTCACATTGGGCTTCAAGTGTATCTTCGAAGTTTTTAAAATTTTTGCCGTGTATTTCTTTTCTGCTCTTCAGGGAGACTAAGGGCTGAATATATTATGATGAAGTCTCTTCTCAACAGTCGTAAAATTGTAGTGACTTGTACTTGTTCTGGTTTGCTCAACAAATCCATTGCTATTGCTTAATTCTGCCATTGTTAATGGAAAAATTCCCAATACTTTTGCACAACCCCAGTAATTTAAACAAGAGTTTGTAGGGGGGGAGAAAAAAACAGCCATTTTCTCTTAAGCAGTGTTTTCAATGTGATCCTCCTTTTATCTTTTTCAATCACAGCTCATAGCTCTGTAGCTGTGATTTTTATTCCAACTCTTGTAATTCCCCACTCTGATACCATGTTTCGAATATACAGCATAGCAATGTGTTCAACACAAGGACTTTAGTGACATGAAGATGTCTGCCACAGGGAGTGTTCCTTATGGTAGAGATCACGTGACTGGAGGAGACTGGATTGACCTTTGCAACCAAATACAGATACTGATTTTCTGGGTAAAATTATGATGACACTATCCCTTATTTGTGATAGAAATAAATGTGTCTAATTCAGAAACTTCACTGTATCTGAAAAAAAAACAGATTGAAAATTTGAAGATCCCTGACAGAAAAGAACTGTGTTAACAACAGCTCTAGTATCTAATCTGTTTTCAAATAAACATTCAAATTGCACTAATGTTTCATCAGCACTTTGGGAATCCCTGAGAGGGATAGCTTTACACACATGCACTAATGAATAAAACAGAAATCTTTATGTGAACAATACTCTTGGGATGGTTTCATTGAACAGATTGGTTTGATACTTTGATCAAGGATGTTGATTCTGATTTGACAAGATTTTATCTATACAGCTGAAGATTGATTAGATTCCCTACAGTGTGGGAACAGGCCTTTCAGCCCAATAAGTTCACACTGATCCTCCGAAGATCAACCCACCCAGACCCGTTCCCCTACATTTAGCCCTGCACATAACACTATGGGCAATTTAGTAGCATGGCCAATTCACCTGACCTGCACATCTTTGTACTGTGGGTGGAAACCAGAGCACCTGTAGGAAACCCGCGCAGACACGGGGAGAATGTGCAAACTCCACACAGACAGTTGCCCGAGGCAGGAATTGAACCCGGATCCCTGGCGCTGTGAGACAGCAGTGCTAACCACTGAACCACCATGCTGCCCATAAAGATTAACCCATTCAGACGACAACTGTACAAAATGACCGTGGCAGCAATATTCAGTATTCAATATGCAGCTTCAACATTGTCCCTTCCCTGATCCTCTCATTAACAACCTTTTTTACTTTGATTTTCAGCCTGCACATTGGTAACTGTTTATATTTAAGAGTTAAAAGTCTGTTTTGGGCGGAAGGGGTCATGATTCACAATCTGTTGCCCTTGTTCCTTTTGAAGCAGGCAATGTAAAACTTTATTGTGCCTTATTTGAACAATTTCACAATGAAGCCCAATGCATTTTTTAATTCATTTGTGGGATGTGGGGATCACTGGCGGCCAGCGTTTGTTGCCCGTCCCTAGTCGCCCTTGAGAAGGTGGTGCAGAGCTGCCTTCTTGAACTGCTGCAGTCCACCTGCTGTGGGTTGACCCACAATGCCAATAGGGAAGGAATTCCAGGATTTTGACCCAGCAACAATGAAGGAACAGCAATATATTTCCAAGTCAGGATGGTGAGTGACTTGGAGGGGAAATTGAAAGTGGTGGCTTTCCCATGTGTCCTTCTAGGTAGAAGTAGTCATGGGTTTGGAAGGTGCTATCTGAAGATCTTTGGTGAATCTCTGCAGTACATCTTGTAGATAGTATACACTGCTACTAGTACGGAATATCGGTGATGGAGAGAGTGAACTTTTATGGATATAGTGCCTATCAAGTGGGCTGCTTTGTCCTGGATGGGGTCAAGCTTCTTGAGTGTTTTTGAACTGCACCCATTCAGGCAAGTGGGGAATATTCCATCACATTCCTGACTTGTTCCTTGTTGATGATGGAGAGACTTGGGGAGCCAGGAGGTGAGTTACTCACCACAGTATTCCTAGCCTCTGACCTGTTCTTGCAGCTACTGTGTTTATACGGCGAGTTCTAGTTGAGTTTCTGGTCAATGGTAACCTGCAGAATGTTGATAGTAGGGGATTCAGTGATGGTAACACCATTGAGTGTCAAGAGTCAGTGATTAGGTTGTCTTTTATTGGTGATGGTCATTGCCTGACATTTGTGAGGCATAAATATAATTCCCTGTACTGCATCCTACACTGCTGACTCGGGATTGGAAATCAATCAATTTTAGGCTGTCATTGTCAGGCTTGAACACTTGCAGATTGGGTAAGACATGATAAATATAATGTATGTTTCTCTGCACTCTACCCTAGCATACTCCATTAACCCCAACATTCTCACACTAATATCCCGAAATGTGATTAGTTCATGTTCAAGTAGGCCCACTAGGTATTGGAATAATTTTGCCCAAAGTAATTTCAAAACGAACTTCAACAGTTAGCAGTCCCTTCTTCCTCACAATCTGTATTTAAATTTGAACCCATGTTCAATAGAGCAGGAGCAAGTTACTAGAGATGCTGGAATCCAGTTCAAAGGGGCAATATCTAACTCCACTATGCCAGACATCTTTCCATCTCGTACCAATGTTATATCAGACTTTGGACTCTTTCCTTTGGAAAGCTTGTCAAAGTTAGCAAGTTGGTTTTGAAAAGAATTACTGAGATGATATCATAAATGAAGGTATCAGTACCGAGGAGTGATGATAGGAAAGAGAGTTATTTTCAAAGAATAAAGGACAATAAGATATACTTTTATTCAGGTCAAATAGGGACAAAAACATTTTCACTTATTACTGAGTTGGTAGCCTGTGAATTTCCACAATATCATTGAAAGATTTCTTGTGATCTGATGGAAGCCTTCAAAATATTAACAGGAAAATGTATGTTATATAAACTATTTCCACTGTTTGAGAATTCTAGAACGAGGGGCATAGTCTGAAAATTAGGGGCAGACAGTTCAGGAGAAATATTAGGAAGCATTGCTATTTGGAGCTGTCTTCCACAGACAGCAGTGGATGCTGGGTCAGTTGTTAATTTTAAATCTGATATAGATAATTTCTTGTTAAGCAAAGGTATTAGGGGATACAGGCCAAAGGCATGTATATGCAGATAGGTGAAAGATCAGTAATGATCTCATTGAATTGTGGAATGGATTTGAGGGGCTGATTGGCCTATTCCTATTCCTGGTCCAATGTGGGACATGGTGGTAGTGTTCTGCAGTGATCCCTCTTCAAAGTAGTTCAAAGAACTACACATACAGATTGCTTCCCTAGTGGTCCCTAGAGTTCTTAGCCTCCCACCCGCTAGTGACCTCCGACAACTTCTTCAGAATGAAGCTTGAACATATGCACCAACAAGTTCAGGAACAGCCTCTTCCCTGCTGTTATTAGGCTGATGAATGGACTCTCTAACTTCAGCTAATTCTGATCTTGTTAATGTTGATCTTGTCTAGCCTACATTCTGTGTGGTGTAAACTATATGCCTTACTCTGTCCAAGTGTTTTTTTCACCATATGATCTGTATGTCCTTGCTAACTATGATCTGCCTGTACTGCTTGCAAACAAAGCTTTTCACTGTACTTAGGTACACGTGACAATAAATCAAATCAAATTAAATCATTATTAGAAGTATATCCATAATACCTTTTAAAAGGAAAATACAAATAAGTTTGGAAGAGAGACATATGTGTGCATAAAGTTAGAATAGAGCAATGGGATTAAATGGACAATACAACAATACAAGCAGAGACCCAATAGGCCAAGTAGCTCTGTGGTGCCTAATTCAGTGATATTATTTGTTTTTGAGAAGTATGTGATTTCTCTCATTGTTCCTCTGGATAACAAGTTTATTCACTGACCTCAGGACCGACCATGGCCCACTCAGCAAAGTAACCAACTTGGATACACAGCTCTGACTGTTGACTGATCAGATCCCTGACCCGTCGATGTACAGATGCTCACCTGATGATCCATGATTCCTGGCTGGATTCACTGAACTGGCTGGACTGACTGTGGATCCACCTTAGACTGGAGTAAAATGGACCCGCTGACCTCAGAAGAGGACCTTTGACTGTGTCCAACCAATGTGGATGCAGAGCTTGACTGGACTGTACCAGGATCTCCTTACTGACAGCAGACCCTCTTGACTTGAGGTCTCTTCCCCTTTGACTTTGAGACATAGCCATTTGGTTGATGCACATGCACTGTGTTTACCACACAGCCTGTTAGCATATGCTACAGTTGTGAGGTTGAGATAGCAATGTGTTGTTCACTAAATGTCATCCCCTTTGATTGAAGACTTCTGACAAGTATGACAAACTACCTATCTTTGTATCTGCATTAAAGGCAAGGCAAGAAAGCAGTACTGTGAGCTTTTAAGGTCTGACTGAGGGGTAAAATACTGAAAGTCAAGGTGAAGCAAGTCAAGACAGGGATTCTGTCAGCATTGAGGAAGGACACGCATGTGGACTAAGAGAGAGAAAGAGCAGCCCTGAGGTGCAGTCTGGCTTAGCCCATGAACTCAGTGCCTGACCTTGTGTGTAAAGTGTCCTTGGAGCAGGATTGCAATGAAAGATGCCAGTGTTCTCCAAACTGCAGTACAGGTATCCTCCGCTTTTCGAACATTTGCTTTATGCCACTTCTGCTTTTAGGAAAATCTTACATTAATACCTGTTTAGCGAATCTAAAGAGGATTTTCGCTTTTATGAAAAACGGCAAAATTTTACCCAAATAAATCATGCATATTCGCTTTATGCCATTTACGGCTTACAAAAGGTTTCCTGGAATGTTCTACTTCGGATAGCAGGGGATACCTGTATTAAAACAAAGAACCCAATGTAAGTGGCTCAAAAGTATGCCAAAATGATGAGTTGAGGCTGGTACATGTCAGATGCTAATTGGGTACATGTGGACATAGCCCATGAAGCATGCCCTGAGATGTTTGTGCTGGGTGTCCAAGTTGGAGGCCTAGGAGAGCAAGCAGTGAGCTGGAGTCACCAGGAACTTGTTCTGACCTTCATGTCACGGATTCATGGTGTCTAGTTCCTAACTTGCACATGGAAGAATGTCAAACTATGAGATTAGTTCAGAATGAGTTTGTTCATGAATGATGATCATGCTCATCGGCCTCTTGCTGCTCAGTAGTGAGAATCTCATGCCTATGTCCAGGACTTGGTTGGAAAATTTGACATTTTTTGATCTTGATGTCACAAAGACCTCTGTTGACATCTCACCTGATTTTCCTGAATTTCTTGCTATCGCCCTCATTGTTCAAGGGTTGGGAAGATTCTGATAAAAAGCAGAGAGAGAGAGTTGAATGTTTTGTGAAGTTTGTAAGTCTATTACAGCATTCTCTACAAGATTCAACAAAATATCCTCCTGTTCTCATTGACCTATTGAATATTACATCTTCCCAATCAATCTATTATTGCCTCTTAAAACCTTTTAAACCCATTTGAAGACAGTAGAATGTCTTCCTTATAGCACTTTGGTGTTCCTTGGGAACCACCCCTTAGGTCTGATGTACATTTAATTCCATTAACTGTGTAGACCTGGGCCATGGGTCTTTTCAGGTCTGATTGATCTTTTGATTTATTGACAGTAAATTCCATGAAGACTTTGCTGGATTTGTTGCTGTAGTAAGATGAGGTGTTCACTCATCAACATGAACATGAACAAACTCTATTAAGAATGCATTAACATTTAGAATGTATTGTAAGAGAGGACATCATCTAGAACACTACAGCATAGGATCCAATACCATGACTTTACCTTTAAGCAAGTGGTCAGTAGTTATTTCTAGAGTAAAATTAGGAAAAACCATGCAATGCCAATCCCTGCTTCTCTTTTTCAGTAGCCCTTTAAACTCTTAGTATATAGTCACATATATTATTTAACTCTTTGCTTCCACTTCCCTACCGAGGGTCCATGCACTGTGACTGGTGTACCAACACTCATCACGGCATTGACAACTCGTTGCTGTGAATGAATCTTGTGGTCTGCACAGCCAAAGAAAAGACTAGAGGGAATGCTGCACCCACTCAAACTCACTCCCTCACACACACAATTACCCACTCAGACTCACATCCTCACACACACACACAATAACACACATAGACTAAAACCCGTAATACAAGATAACTCACTCAGATTCATACCCTCACACACAATATCCACTCAGACTGATACCCTCTCACACACAATAACTCACTCAGATTCACACAATCTCACACACACAGTAATCCACTCAGATTCACATAGTCTCTCACACACAATAACCTACTCAGACTCACACC
>NC_057711.1:70214688-70230812 GCF_004010195.1 Chiloscyllium plagiosum
ACAGTCTCACACACAATAACCCACTCAGACTCACACAGTCACACACACAATAACCCACACAGACTCACACTCTCTCACATACAATAACCGACTCAGACTCACACAGACTCACACAGTCTCACACACAATAACCCACACAGACTCACACCCTCTCACACACAATAACCCACCCAGACTCACACAGTCTCACACACAATAACCGACTCAGACTCACACTCTCTCACACACAATAACCCACCCAGATTCACACAGTCACACACACAATAACCCACACAGACTCACACTCTCTCACATACAATAACCGACTCAGACTCACACAGACTCACACAGTCTCACACACAATAACCCACACAGACTCACACCCTCTCACACACAATAACCCACCCAGACTCACACAGTCTCACACACAATAACCGACTCAGACTCACACTCTCTCACACACAATAACCCACCCAGATTCACACAGTCACACACACAATAACCCACACAGACTCACACCCTCTCACATACAATAACCCACCCAGACTCACACACACATTGATAAGAGAGCGACATTGTTAGGAAGGAAATGGACCAGAATCAATGAGAAGTTTCTATGTAGTACTGTGGTCTACAGGCTGGATGGCAGTTGAGTTATTTCTCCATGTAATTCTGAGCCTTTTTTTCAAAAAGATCATCATCTTCCTATGTGAACTCCATGATAAGTACATACATGACTAGGACAGGTTTTGAGGGATATGGGCAAAAGTGAGGACTGCAGATGCTGGAAATCAGAGTCTAGATTAGAGTTGTGCTGGAAAAGCACAGCAGGTCAGGCAGCATCCGAGGAGCAGGAAAATTGACGTTTCGGGCAAAAGTCCTTCAGGGATTATGTTCAGCATGGAGTGGTTGGACGGAAGGCACTATTTCTGTGCTATATGATTCTATGACTATGACTCTACTAAGAAAGGCTTACTTCTCCATGATAGTCTTCTGTGAATTTAAATAAAGATTTTTCTTTCCTCATTTCAATAGTATCTTTTACAAATGTAATATCATCACTCATTAATTGCATCAGCAAATTTCACTCAGCTAATTGTTCACAGTGATCTTGGATATCTGA
This sequence comes from Chiloscyllium plagiosum, assembly GCF_004010195.1. Taxonomy (NCBI): domain Eukaryota; kingdom Metazoa; phylum Chordata; class Chondrichthyes; order Orectolobiformes; family Hemiscylliidae; genus Chiloscyllium; species Chiloscyllium plagiosum. The sequence continues at coordinate 70,215,791 of NC_057711.1, forward strand.
ATACTTCTATGAAAAAGAGGTATTTTTCTCCATCAATGTATCTTGACAGTGTGAAATGTAAAAGAACATTGACCATCTCTGGAACTTATTTATGGATATCTTCTGTAAACTATCCTTTTTCAGTCTCAAAGGTTTGCTTGTGCTGTGTGACTGATAATAGCTGGGCTAGTAGGTCCATATTTGCATTCAGCTAGTGAAACTGAAATTCATGTTTAACTTTGGTCTGTTTGAACTTCTTTTGAAGCTTGACTCTAAACTTCTCCAAGCTAGTCTGCATCCTTATAAAGTTCTCTAATTTGGTGCTTTCTCTTTGTGAAAGTGATCTTGAATACTTTCACAGCTTGCTGATGAGTGACAATTACACATTTCGACTGGCTGTTTTGTAGGTTACAAGTCTCTGATTGTTCATCGTGCTTGAAGCTCTTCTTGAGCTGCTAGCCCTTTAAGGGTTCAGGAATCCAAACTTTGAGGCTGTTCACCACACCCAAAGGTGCAAGATGCATTTTTGGAAAGAAGGGAGAAAGTGGTATAAGAGTATGCCCAATGAGCAAGCTGACAGTCATCGTAAGGCAGGAGTGGGTACTGCAGATGCTGGAGATTAGAGTCAAGGTTAGAGTGGTGCTGGAAAAGCACAGCAGGTCAGGCAGCATCCAAGGAGTAGGAAAAATCAACATTTCGGACAAAAACCCTTCATCAGGAATTCATGGGTGCTGCCTGACCTGCTGTGCTTTCCCAGCATCACTCTAATCTTGACAGTCATCCTAAGTTGAACGAGGTCAACGCACATGAATTCAGGATTTTTCCATAAACATGAGTTCATGGCAACGTATAATGTCATTGCACCCAGACTAGATTATGTGATGCTGTCAAGAGTAATGGTCAAGTCCTGAAGAGAATTTAGTGATGCAGGTGTCATGCCAGATATGAAGTGCACATCTACAACAAATGTTATACATTCATCTATGAAGACAGATAGCATTCTGTAGGGTGAAGTGATACAATCAAGTCATGATAACTGTATAAGGATGAGATCTAGTCAAGATCTGTATGCCCATCAAGGAGTTATCTGAATGTATAGAGACAATGGGCTGAATCTTATAAGGGCCTGAACAAAATAGTGAGATTTGTAGCAGAACTGCTCAAGATGTTCAACAAGGCTTAATTCGATGTCAGCACCAAGTCACTGCGTCACGTACATCTGCTAAGTGGCACAGTACGTCTCTCACTAGGCAGCAGTGAGTTGCCAATTAAAGAGCATTATAACTTGTTAAATGCCTTATTAATGCCACAACTCACCTAATTAATATTGTTTCCTATCTTACCAAATACGTCAAACAAAGAATTCTCAACAGGTAACTGGTGACTTCAGCTCACCTGGCAGCAAACAGCTTCCAAGCTGCTCAGCACCAATCAGCATCTCAGCACCAATCAGCATCTCAGGACCAATCCATGGGCACTAGACACATTCCATGGCCACTGGCATCAGATATTGGCCAAGCCCTCATGATCCTCATGTCTCCCCTCTGATCCATTTGCAGGATACTTAAGAAGTACTGTATAGAGTTGCAATGCCAGGTGCACCAGCAGTTAGCATTGAAAAGGCTGCAGCAAGGACACTTTGAACACAGGGACTGGCACTCAGCTCACAGATTGGGCCAGGCTGCATCTCAGGAATGTTCGCTCACTCTTTTAACACGTTACTCCATTAATGCCTTGCCTTGTCATGCCAATTAATGAAGTCACACATCCAGGTGGCTGCTTGTGTTTACAAGGGCCAGGTGTATCCAGGCTCTTCTTGCTGGTGGCAAGTGAACCCTCCCCTTGGTTTGAACATCTAAGATTTGTAGGCTTGCCAAAGGCATACAGGCTTGAGGGCTTGGCCATTTCTGGACTGTCCCAAGAGAAGATGGTGAAGAGCCTTTGTGTGTGTCCAGCTGGGTGCCTCATGGCATTGCCTTGTCTCCTTGTGAGGAAGGGGCAGTGAGAGTGTATGCAGGGTTCCCATCACCCTGTCAACATGATTCTGGTCCTGAGAGCAAGTGGCTTGGGTGGAGGGGTGTGTGCCTTTCCCTTGCAGTTTCTGGATCAGTCTCTCTAAGGCAGCTGCCAGACTGCCCAAGGAGGCAGACAGACAGTTGCATGTCTTACTGCACCGCTGCAGCCTCTGTGCAATGTGTCCCACATACCAGGCTGCTGCTCCTATTCCTCCCTGTGCACGTGGATAAAGTCCCTGCTTGTTGACACAGCAAGATCCTCTCCTGCCTCGGCTGAGCACATTCTAGCAGACCTGGAGTGTTTCTTCCTCCATCAGATGCCGGGTCATCGCAGTGAGATGCTTGTCAGCTTGTGTTCCCAAACCTTCCAACACTGACCACCCCACCCAAGGTGTCAGTAGCTGAGCTGGTGATGGGTGCAAGAGGCAACCTTGTCAATGCTTTCTCTGAGGCTTCCATACACTCAGCTTTAGAAATCATGGAGGTGGCGTCTGGTGGAGTAAAGGTCATGGACATCCCACTGCAAGCCACAAGGGACAGAATGCATTGTAGGCAGTTATGAGAAGGGGAGTGTAATGAATGGCACTGACAGTGGGGTTAATGTGAGAGTGGCAGTAGAATGAAGACTGTTATTGTTGACCTCCCTGCAGGATTGGTTCCAGTCTGCTGCAAGGGGCATGATTCTCTCTTTATCGTGGATGAGGGTCTTTTATTGGTCACCTGCCATCAATGTTGGGCCCTTTCTGCCCTACTGTGGACTGCCTATCCTGGAATGAGAGAACAGGAGGGATTGAGTGAGTTGAGAGTGGGTGGTATGGCTGTTAGTGCAAATGGAGGAAATGATATGAGGTGTTCAGAGCAGGTGAGTAGGAACCTGAGTGGATATTTAGTCACGTGGAAGCTGTACATCCAGCAGGCTGACCTCATTATCCATTTCAGAGAAAAGGTTGGTTTATGGGATCCATTTCAGATCAGTATGGCCTGTACCTTTTAGGGCATGACAAGTTAAATGACATGACAGTATGTGATGCTCTTGTATAAAAGTATCTGCCTCACCTTCATTCAAACTCTGTGTAACGGAGTCAGTGTGGTAACATTCAACTATGCAGTAACATCAGTAAGAACAGAAGCCGGACTGTATGTGCATGAACCTGATATGCCCTGTAAATACTTCGCACAATTCATAAAATTCAAGGTATTTGTCTCAACAAGAATGTGAACCTGTGTGTTATATAGTATGTAGATCAACAAATAACTGTAATTTTTCATGCTGCAGCAGCTCAGACATGGTTTCCTTCTTGACTCTCAACAAATCTGACTGGAAATCCAAAAACCCTGGGGCATTGTAAAAAGAGGAGGTGGGGGAGAGGGGGAGAGGTCCAGTAAATCAGGTCTCCATCTTCTTTTCTGCTGTAGTTGCCCAGGAGCCAACATCAGGTAAATCTACCCTTTAGGACTTCAGTTTTTGATGGTTGAAGTTTTGAAGATACTAAGCACAAGGATGTCCCATGCAAATGTACGCAATGCTGAAAGGTTCATAAATCAAGAAAAGCAGCTTTGAATTTACCATCACTAATGATATGTCACCATAAGATATTTTAAAGGGTATAGGAAGCTAATTATCTCACCCCCGATTACCAAAGCCTATTCGCCATCTACAAGGTAGAGTCAGGAGTTTGATGGAATACTCCCAACTTGAATGGATAAGTGCCGCTCCAACAACACTCAAAAAACTTCACACCATCAGGATAAAGCAGACTGCTTGACTGGCACCACACTCACAAACATTCACTCCATTCATGATCAATATTTAGTAGCAGTATGTGCACCATTTTATAAAATTCACCAGAGCTCCTTGATTAGTAACGTCTAAACACCATGACCAACACTGTTTAGAAAGACTAAGGAAACAGATACATAGGAACACCACCATCTGAAAATTACCCTTCAAGCCACTCATTATCCAGGCTTCAGTGTCACTAGGTTAAAATTCTGATGTCCGTTCCTAACAGTGTTGTGGTCTATCTAAAGCACATGGCCTGCAGCAGATACTGTGAGACCTGCTGAGTTTCCATAGCAATTTCTGTTTTTGTGTCTGAAATTATTGAACTTGATATTGAGTCCTGAAGACTGCAGGGTCGCCAAATGGAAAATGAGATGCTGTTCTTCCAGGTTGAGCTGAGTTGAGCCTCACTGGGGCCTGAGACATAAATGTTGGCCAGGGGACATGGTGGTGTCTTGAAGTGGCAGACAACAGGAAGCACAGGGTAATTTTTGCCAACAGAACTTATCGGTGTTCCGCAAAATGGCTGTCAAGTCTGCATTTCATATCCCCAGTGTAGAACAGACCACATTGTGAGCAGCACATACAATGGTCCCCAGACTGAATGAAGTGTAGGCAAATTGCTGCTTCACTTGGAAGATGTGTCTGCAGCCTTAGGTAATGAGAAGTGGGGAGGTAAAAAGGAAAGTGCTGCACCTTCTGCATGGGATTGCATGGAAGATGCCATGGAGGTATTGAGAGAGGAGGAGGAGTGGGCCAGAGTGTCCTGGAAGGAATGTTTGTAGCAAAATGCTGACAGGGGGGAGTGATGTGTGTCTGGTGATAACATCCTGCTGGAGGTGACAGAGCAAATTTCATTGTACTGCAGCAAAGATCCATTCAATCTAACAGATCTGAGCCAAACTTCATCTTCCATGTGAACTTCCTCTTACTTGTATTCACATAACCTTATCAACATATTCTTCTACGATATTCTCACTCGTGTTTATCCTACAACCCCTTAAATATATCTATGCCAATCACTTGAACATTTCCACTTTGGGTAAGGAAGTTTTCCTAACTTCTCTACTGAATTTATTACTTATCTTATATTTATAACCCTCACCAAATTCTGGTTTCCATAACACATTATGACTAAGAAGAAAATTCAGTTGGAACTATTTTGACATTAACCTTAATAAACTATGCAATTTCTTATTAGATGCATTACTGAAGCTGGATAGTACGTATTGGCTTAAAAGGCAAATAAGATTTATTTCTGATTACACAAGAGATTGATTATGGATTGAGAGGTAGACTGATGTGGTTATAAATAGTCAAAAGATACATTGTGGCTTGTAGCCATTTTGTTTAAAAAATGGATTGTGGAAAATTGGTGTTTTAAATAACTTTTCCATGATATTAGTTCATCGGTCTATCTCTGTGAGATTCTGCTCCTGTTTAATGCAAGCTCTAAATTGCCAATAGGAGGCATTATTCTCATTTTGTATAAATTTTTCAAGTTCATTTGAAAAATGAATCATGGTAGAAAAAATTGGCACAGGTATAAAGTATGCTGTTTGACTTCAATTGGCACAAAATTCACCCAGCAATCCATACACAGGTATGTGGCAGAAGATGAACTCATTTTCTGTTTTCTAATTTTGAGCACAAAGCTTTGCAATCTGTTAACTAAGATGATTTCGTAAGCCCTGGTCAATGTTAATATTCGCTTACCAATATCTCCTTTTACAATGATCGAATATAATATTTGGATAGTTAATTGATATTTGAATAAAACAACGGCTACCATTCAAATGCAGTCACATAGCAGTTCTTTAGAATGCACCATCTTGAAAGAAAATGAATTTTATTGACAGTTTGCAGCCAATTTTAGAATGGTCTGAAAAACAAGATTAAATTATATTTTTCAGCAATGAAGTGTTCTTGAATGTTGCTGAAAGATAGCTTTTTCTTCTGATTTCACTAAGATATCTGAAGCATCATTCTGTATTTAAACATTGAGGCTATTTTCCTGAGGCTAATGTGCCATTTACAGATCCTTCCATGTGATTTTGAATTACTGAAAGGTGAGATTTAGTCTGTCATCAATTTCTCCTAGGCCGCTTGAACATCCGACAGGCCTGCTCCTTTGATGGCATGTTCCTGAAAATCTCTTTTTGTTCTTTATCTATTTGAACTGACAGTGATCAGCGCCATAACAGGACAGGCATCTCTTGAGAAATCACCTTCCTCCCTGTCTATTGACAGATTCCTCTGTTCTGAATCAAACAGACCTTGTCCCGTCACTTGAATCAAGACTGGGGAGTAGCCTCCAATTAGACCTTGGGAGCCTTGTAAAATCTGCAACCACTTTTAAGTGTCTGTTCAGATTAGTCGAGGTGAGAACAAGCCCGTCACCCTTTACTTATAGCTCCCTGTCTCAATTTTATCATTGCCTCTACAGGTGCGAGAAGTGCGATCGGAGCTTCACACAAGCCACGCAGCTGAGTCGGCACCAGCGGATGCCCAATGAGTGCAAGCCAATAACAGAGAGCACAGAATCAATTGAAGTGGATTAACTGATTGACTGGCTGGAATTAAACTGCAAGGAAAGTCATGATTAAATGTCATGGACACTTAAGCAAAACCAAAGATTTCCTCTGAGCAACTTTCAATCAGTCCCAGAAAACCAAAAGCAGTAATAAAATAAGTAAGATGTTTAAAGATATTGATCTTGGCATGGGGAGAGAGAAAAACCGACCAGAAAAAAAAGATTATTTATTTATGATTAGAGATACGACTCATTTCAGTGGACAAAGTCAAAAAATGGGAGACTTGCATAGATTCTTAAGCCCAGAATTTCTAAGAACCTTTTAACTGTTATTTAATACCAAAGCTAGAAAGAAATATTAATTAGTGGATTCAGCAATCCACAGTTGTGACTGAGAATGCACATTGTTTTATTGCACCTTTTTAAGCATGACTTGAGGGACATGGCTCCTTTCTCCTTTTTTTTCCAATGGTAATGTCTACATAGTAATATGAAAAGCAAAACTTTGCATTTTGAATTAAAGAGTCCCAGATTCATTGTAAAATACAAACAGAGATCTGTTCAGTATATTTTCCTTGTCCAATTAGGGCTTTCTGCATTGTTCAGTACTCTACACCTTTCAAAAATAAAACAGTCTTCCTATTTTACTGATCAGACATTCAAAGTGTAAAACTGCATCAAAGCAACATTTAATGAAAATGTATTGCTGTAGGACAGCTGCCAACCTGTCTGCCAGCAGAGCCACTATATCAGAGGCACGTATGTAAGTTGGAACAAACATTTGGCCATAAATTGTCTGACAGAATAATAATTCAGCCTGTGTTTGCCTTATGGGTGAAATGCTTTTTTTGATTACATTATCCTGCTTGATTAATTCTTCTAAACACATCTATTACTTTTGAGCACCAAAATTAATGTAAAACTAATGAAAACATGTTTAACATTTGTTAAATTACCAATTCGGTACCAGAACACCTAAAATGCAGAGTAAAGACAACACTGAGCTCATAGCATCTAACACGTTCCAAGCAAAAGGATCTGTCTACACTTTCATGTTGTGTGACCTCCATTACAATGGTGAAATCAACCTAAAGTGAATGAAGTTTGGTCAATGATGTGACTGATGTGAGTCTGCTCCCAGTACTGAGGTCAATACTTGTGTGTTTGGAAAAAGGGAGCCACGCACACTGATCATTCTGGTATATCTGTAACTCGAAGAATGCATAATACACTTGACGTGAGAGAAGTTTCATGATTCTAGTCACTTCATTCAAATGGCATTGGTGTTTTTGTCCTTCTCTTACAGCACAAATGCACCTTTGGAAAAAATGTCTACCTATTGAATAACATACTCAGAATGTTTACATGTTTAAAAGTCATCTTCTGCACGGAACAAATATTGTTTATTAATTGCATCACTCCCCATTTTATTCACACACATGTTTTCATTGATTTTATTACTATAATAAGCCACAGAGAAAAATACATCAAAATGCTTAGCTAGCTACAGATGATAAAACACCGAAAATATACTTCTAAATTTTGCACTTCACCTTCTCACTCACTTCTGAATACAATGAATGACTAATATCAACCATTTAAAGCCAAAAAAACCTTACAATAACAGGATCTGACTCAGCACAAGAACCATGGTTAGTTATATTCTGAATCTTATACATAAAAATGTCTTAAAAGGTACTTCTATCCTTGAAACACCAAAACACTGGCCAAAGGGTTGATATTCAGAACACTTTGTTGTGCATGACTGTTCAGCAATAGGGTATTATCGAAAACACTGCACATAGGAATAAAAGCCAGGAGGTTTAGTTTTATTACCACAGGGCACGATCACTGTGTTTAGATCCTTTGGTGGCTGTCATGATATATTTGATTTTTTTTTAAGTTTACTTCAAATGACCCAGGAACTGCTTATGACAAAGCAATTTTACATTACAATTTGTATATTATTGAATTTTGACAACAAATCTGGTAGCAGTAGCTAAAACAAAAGCAGGACAAGGCAGGATGAATTTTAACATTCAACACAAAAAGTATTAAGGTTATGTTTTTTCTGTAGCGAGCATATAGTAGCAATTATATTTTGAAAGACAAGAAAGTTCATCATTCTTTTGCAACTAGTAGCTGTCCAATCATGGTACAGCCTTATTACATTGTAGCCACTATAAAATGATCAAAGCTAAACCTTTATATTTCTGTCTTTTTTCAAACAATTTATCGAGTGCATTTTTGTTGCCAGGAATAGCAAACTATTATGTATAATGCTGTGCTTTACTTGTTAGGAAGTCTTTTTTTAAAATAGGTTGATCTATGAGAGGAATTAATAACTACTGGCTAGCCATTCAGAATTTTAGATGCTACTCAATGAGCCATTAACATACACTGTTGGGTACAAATTCTAACTACATCGTACATTTACAATGTCCCACTCACAGACCATATCTTGAATGACTTAAAAGCTAGCAATAGAGAAGCTTGGCATGATAGTTGTCATATGTAAAGCTATCATAAAACAAACACAAAAATAAATTAGTCACGTGTAAAAAATGCAATGATTAGCATACCCCAAAAGACTCAGTGAGCAGAATTATTTTTTGCTCCTATATAATATTTGACCAAAAACCATACCCTTCTCCTTCAGAATTAGGTTTTGGATATTAATCATCAGTTGTGGTAGCAACAATGGAAGAAATATCAAATGACCAAACTAGAAATAATTAAAAACCGTGGTATCAACTTCATGTTGTATATAGATAAATGGTGCAAAATATATATTGTATCACTAACTAGCTACCCTAGAGAATACAAAAAGATTTATTATGAATTAACTTTTGTTTAATGGTTTTAAATTAATTTTCATTCAATTATTAATTATACTTAATAAATGTTATTACTACAAATTATTTTCTGAACATTTTCTATTGAAATATGAGCAGGGCTCTTTTTTCATAATGTTAAACAACCTTTTAACCAGAACAAATTCTAGCTCATTGCTTTCAATGTGGTTCCTTTAGAAAGTAACATCATTGAAAAAAAATCAACACACTGATCTAAACAGAGCTAGAAATATTGAGGTCTAGTGTGCTTTATTATGACTTGCATTACACACATATGTTTTAGTATGTGAGTCTACAGAAAGGATAGATGAATAAAAAGAAAGTTGAATTTAATATATACACATAGATTACACATGACCATTTCAAAAATGAATACTTATTTTAATCTTTTGATACAACTTATCTTCAAACAAAACAAAAGCATTCAGAGATTTCAAGATGGCCACGTTAATTTTGGATGCATCGTGTGGACTCAGCGACAACGACTTTATAAACAAACCAAGAAAGGTATTTTTTATTATTCGTGTAATAATTAATGGTTTTCACTCTTCAGTGCGAGCAGTCCAATGGCTCTGATTTTTGTGGTAAGCATGAGGGGGACCTGCAGAGTGGAAGATGTCTTTAATGGCAGTGAGAAAGATAACTCTCTGGAGGTAAGAGAGTGTCTGTGATTTATTATCAATAAACACTTGCTTAAAAACAATTTGTCTCCTTTTATCTTCTCTTGTTCTTTATTTTGTATAATAATAACTATTCTATTTTAGTAATAAATTTTAGTAATAAATTTTAATTAGCATAGAACCTCATGTATCTGTCTTTATACTGTAAACCATCACCAAATCATATTACGTTGTAGCTTCATAACATTTTAATTGCAGAGCATTCTCAGTTCATGTGATTAAAAGATTTACAGACAGAATGTCATTCATTTACTTTTTTGTGTTTCAGTATTATTATAAATTAGCAAATATTCAAAAAATTATGTGAGAAAAATAGTTATAATTGATAGTACATAGCAATAATAGAAAATATTGTCAACCCATAATCCTCTCTTATATTTTCCTTTCTTGGTGAGTGCAAACATGGGTATTCAATTAAGAGTTATTTAGAAATTATTTTTGAAATTAAACAACATAAGTGGAAAGTATTTTTTGATTGTGTGTAAGATCATTGAAATGATGTATTACAGCGAATGCTTATTCCATATTGGTAATATTATAAACTGTACATTCACTTCATTTTATTACTCTCACATTTATACATAATTGTGTGAAGTTACATTTTATCTAGATTTATTGAGTGATCACGAAACAACCTTTTGAATTAAATAGTATAATGCTCATGGCTGAATTAACTGTCAAAAATACAATTATTTATTGTACATTATGTAGACACACTATTTTCTAATGGAATATCTTTACAGTTTTCCATTCACAATAATGCACCAACTTTAACATTTATGTATGAGACAGACATGTATCTGAATACTATGTGGCCAGAACTGGGTATGTTTTTGGCAGGGATAATTGGAAGGAAACACAGCCTATCATCCTCCCACCACACCCACGCTGACTCCCATAACATGAGAGATGGACACATGCTGAAATTAGCAGCTCACCCACCATATATAAAATGTATTTAAATGCCTGAAAGGAGGAGTGTGCTGTCTATGGATGGTGTCCTTTGCCCATTGGAGGAATCCATCCCAGTAGACAGAATGGCTCATTGCTTCCTCCTCAAATGGAATTTAAGCCATTTGATTCTTCATAGCTTTGTCATAGAGTTATAGAGATGTATAGCATGGAAACAGACCCTTCAGTCCAACCCATCCATGCCGACCAGATATCCCAACCCAATCTAGTCACACCTGCCAGCACCCGGCCCATATCCCTCCAAACCCTTCCTATTCATATACCCATCCAAATGCCTTTTAAATGTTGTCTCTTTTATATCTTTCCCCTCTCACCCTAAACCCATGCCCTCTAGTTCTGGACTCCCCCACCCCAGGAAAATACTTTGTCTATTTATCCAATCCATGCCCCTCATGATTTTGTAAACCTCTATAAGGTCACCCCTCAGTCTCCAATGCTCCAGGGAAAACAGCCCTAGCTTATTCAACCTCTCCCTATAGCTCAAATCCTCCAACCCTGGCAACATCCTTGTAAATATTTTCTGAACCCTTTCAAGTTTTCACAACATCTTTCCGATAGGAAGGAGAACAGAATTGCACGCAATATTCCAACAATGGCCTAACCATTGTCCTGTACAGCCACAACATGACCTCACAACTCCTGTACTCAATATTCTGACCAATAAAGGAAAGCATACCAACTGCCTTCTTCACTATCCTATCTACCTGTGACTCCACTTTCAAGGAGCTATGAACCTGCACTCCAAGGTCTCTTTGTTCAGCAACACTCCCTAGGACTTTACCATTAAGTATATACATCCTGCTAAGATTTGCTTTCCCAAATGCAGCACCTCACATTTATCTAAATTTAACTCCATCTGCCACTTCTCAGCCCATTGGCCCATCTGATCAAGATCCCATGGTAATCTGAGGTAACCTTCTTTGCTGTCCACTGTACCTCCAAGTTTGGTTTACCAGCAAACTTACTAACTATATCTCTTATGCTCACATCCAAATCATTTATATAGATGACGAAAAGTAGTGGACCCAGCACCGATCCTTGTGACACTCCACTGGTCACTGGCCTTCAGTCTGAAAAACAACCCTCCACCACCACCCTCTGTCTTCTACCTTTGAGCCAGTTCTGTATCCAAATGGCAAGTTCTCTCTGTATTCCGTGAGATCTAACCTTGCTGATAAGTCTCCCATGGGGAACCTTGTCAAACGCCTTACTGATGTCCATTTAGATCACATCTACCGCTCTGCCATCATCAATCCTCTTTGTTACTTCCTCAGAAAACTCAATCAACTTTGTGAGACATGATTTCCCACGCACAAAGCCATGTTGACTATCCCTAATCAGTCCTTGCCTTTCCAAATACATGTACATCCTGTCCCTCAGGATTCCCTCCAACAACTTGCCCACCACTGATTTCAAGCTCACTGGTCTATAGTTCCCTGGCTTGTCTTTACCGCCCTTCTTAAAAAGTGGCACCACGTTAGCCAACCTCCAGTCTTCTAGAACCTCACCAGTGACTATCGATGATTAAAATATCTCAGCAAGAGGCCCAGCAATCACTGCACTAGGTTCCCACAAAGTTCTAGGGTTCACCTGATCAGGTCCTGGGGATTTATCCATTTTTATGTGTTTCAAGACATCCAGTGCTTTCTCCTCTGTAATATGGGCATTGTTCAAGATATCACCTTTTATTTCCCTACATTCTACATATTCCATGTCCTTTTCCACAGGAAATACTGTTGCAAAATACTTGTTTAGTATCTCCCCATCTCTTGCGACTCCACACAAAGGCTGTCTTGCAGATCTTTGAGGGGCCCTAGTCTCTCCCTAGCTACCCCTTTGTCATTAATGTATTTGTAAAAACCCTTTGGATTCTCCTTAATTCTATTTGCCAAAGCTATCTCATGTCCCCTTTTGCCCTCCTGATTTCTCTCTTAAGTATGCTTGTACTGCTGTTATACTCTTCTAAGGATTCACTTGATCTGTCCTGTCTATACCTAACATATGCCTCCTACTTTTTCTTAACCAAGTCCTCAATTTCTTTTGTCATCCAGCATTCCTTATACTTAACAGCCTTTCCTTTCACCCTAACAGGAACATATTTTCTCTGGACTCTCATTATCTCATTTCTGAAAGCTTTCCATTTTCCAGCTGTCTGCTTACTTGCGGACATCTGCGCCCAATCGGCTTTTGAAAGTTCTTGCCTAATACCGTCAAAATTGGCCTTCCTCCAATTTAGAACTTCAACTTTTAGATCTGGTCTATCCTTTTCCATCACTATTTTAAATCTCGTAGAATTATGGTCGCTGGCCCCAAAGTGTTCCCCCACTGACACCTCAGTCACCTGCCCGGCCTTATTTCCCAAGAGTAGGTCAGGTTTTGCACCTTCTCTAGTAGGTACATCCACACACTGAATCAGGAAGTTTTCTTGTACACACTTAACTAATTCCTCTCCATCTAAACCTTTAACACTATGGCAGTCCCATTCAATGTTGGGAAAGTTAAAATCCCCTACCATAATCATCCTATTATTCTTACAGATAACTGAGATCTCCCTACAAATTTGTTTCTCAATTTCCCTCTGACTATTAGGGAGTCTATAATACAATCCCAATAAGGTGATCATCCCTTTCCTATTTCTCAGTTCCACCCAAATAAATTCCCTGGATGTATTTCTGGGAATATCCTCCCTACGTACAGCTATAATGCTATCCCTTATCAAAAACACCACTCCCCCTCCTCTTTTGCCTCCCTTTCTGTCCTTCCTGTAACATTTGTATCCTGGAACATTAAGCTGCCAGTCCTGTCTATCCCTGACCAATGTTTCTGTTATTGCTATGATATCCCATGCCCATGTTCCTAACTATGCTCTGAGTTCATCTGCCTTCCCTGTTAGGCCCCTTACATTGAAATAAATGCAGTTTAATTTATTCATCCTACCTTGTCCCTGCCTGCCCTGATTGTTCTCAGCTTCTGTTCTCAGCTGTACCAATCTCAGATTGATCTCTTTCCTCACTATCTCCCTGGATACCCCCCACCCCACACATTACAAGTTTAAGTCCTCCCGAGCAGCTGTAGCAAATCTCCCTGCCAGTATATTAGTCCCCTTCCAATCTAGGTGCAATCCATCCTTCTTGTACAGGTCACTTCTACCCGAAAACAGCTTCCAATGATCCAAAAATGTGAATCCTTCTCCCATACACCAGCTCCTCATCCATGCATTCATCTGCTCTATCCTCCTGTTCCTGCCCTCACTAGCTCATCACACCTGGAGTAATCCAGATATTACTACTCTCGAGGACCTCCTTTTTAAATTCCTGCCTAACTCTCTGCAATCTCCCTTCAGAATCTCAACCTTTCCCCTTCTTATGTTGTCGGTTCCAACGTGGACAATGACCTGGCTTGCCTCTCTCCCTTTTGAGAACATTCTGCACCCTCTCTGAGACACCCTTGAACCTGGCACCAGGGAAGCAACTCACCATCCTGATTTTTCGCTGCTGGCTACAGAAATGTCTGTCTGTACCTCAGACTAGAGAGTCCCCTAATGCAATTGATCTCTTGGAACCCAACGTACATCTCATTGCATTAGAGCCAGGCTCAATACCAGAAACTTGGCTGTATGTGCTACATTTCCCTGACAATCCATCAACCCCTACATTTTCCAAAACAGCATACTTGTTTGAAATGGGGATAGCCACAGAAAACTCCTGCACTACCTGCCTACCTCTCTTACCTTTCCTGAAGTTAACCCATCTATGTTACTGTACCTGAGACTTCCTCCCTTCCTATAACTGCCATCCATCACATCCCCTTGCTCTTGCAAATTCCTCATTGCCTCTAACTGCCTCTCCAACTGATCTATTCGATCTGATAGGATTCACAACGAACGGCATTTATTCCAGATATAATCCTCAGTAACCCGTAAACTCTCCCTAAACTCCAACATCTGACAAGAAGAGCATATCACTCTACTATGGGCAATGTTTGCTTCTTTCAATCTACTCTAGTGATGGAGAGGGATAAGTGTGCACTACAGGGCAAGAGTTATACCTGGGGGCAGGGAAATTATGATGCGGTGAGGCATGACTTAGGATGTGTGGCTTGGAAAAGTAAGCTTCAAGGCAAGGGCGTAATTGATATGTGGAGCTTGTTCAAGGAGCAACTATTGAGTGTCCTTGATAAGTATGTACCAGTCAGGCAGGGAGGAA
>NC_057711.1:70232991-70244272 GCF_004010195.1 Chiloscyllium plagiosum
CTCCCTCATTATGGGCATTTATGCGGGCATTGGATAGGCATATGGAGGATAGTGGGCTAGTGTAGGTTAGGTGGGCTTGGATCGGCGCAACATCGAGGGCCGAAGGGCCTGTACTGCGCTGTATTCTTCTATGTTCTATATTCTATGTAGACCCAGAAAATAGCACTGTCTTGCAGTAATCCTGCAGAACAGATCTCCTCCTCATTGTGAAACCTGTTAAACTTTCATCCTATTGGTTTCAATAGGAAGAAAAATCAGACAAGATTTACATTGGATGTGTGATTTGTTCCATTAGACCTGTGCAGATGTAGAAAGTTGTTGCGACTGGGTTGGTTTAGTTACATGCATTCACAAAGATATTTTGATACATACATTGAACCTACAACACAAAGAGTAGTTTATTCAGCCCCAACTAGCCTATGATGATGTTTCTAGAATACCTAAACCTCTTCCCACATGACTTCAACTGCATACATTTCCCTTCCTTTGCCTTTGACTGCTATCTGGATGTGTCTCACCTAGCCGCTCGGCTGTTGCGGTGAACCTGAGTAATAGACTCTCTGTGGGAGTTCTCCTCCTTATCATTGGAACTCTGGGGCAGTGGGTGCTGCAAGCAATGGTCTCATGTGCAATCATAGGTTAAGTTGCTTCACAGCCTCCCAGGCCGCTTGTAATTTCTGTAGCCTCGAGTTTGTGATTTATGTTTATGTTAATTGTTGTAGGCTGCAGGCCCTCTGTGTTATTTGAAGAATCTGCTCTTAGATTTGATCTGATGTCTGGATGCCCAGTGTAGTGAGATCCAGGCAGATTGAAGGACAACTTCATGGGTCGAATCCTTGGTCCGGGCCAAGGCAGTCATTGACAGGTTCAGGCTGTGGAGGGGAGGGTCAGTTGCATCAAATTGCCTGCCTCTTTTCTTTCCCCATGGTTACATCTACATTCTTGGAGAGGGAGAGTATGATTTCCACTGGCTCATTCTGTAACTGATGGACATTGCCACAGCTGGGTTGCCTGATCCCATTCAAATAAGATTTGAGTTCAATTTATAAGTTTCTTTTTGTAATGTAATGCTTGTTACAGTGCCTCTTGAGGATGATCTGCAGTAATTTAGTTTGATTTGTTTATTTATTTAAAATAGTTAGAAAGCGGAATTGGCTGCAATACTCTACCTCAACCGCAAACCATTAGTGGTTTCTGCTGCAAGATACAACAACTACCAGCTTCTTAGTGGCAATTAACGGTGAGCAACAAATGCTGGCCTTGGCTACATCATCCACATCCTGTTTAAAAAGACAGTTAAAAATGTAAATCATTGCCATGACTTTGTTTGCTCGGTCTTCCTTGTAATTCTACCAAAATTTGTTGAGTACATGATTAAGGCAATCAAAATGCAATTAAGTCGAAAAAATGTGGTTAAAGAGCGAATTTCTACAGAGATTCTCCCAATTTTGAGATGCTTCTGTAACATTAGCAAAAAAGCTGTGAAAAACCTTGAAAATGAGTGTATACCGTTCTTATTATTTTTCTGTCGTCAGTATCTCTTTCAACAAAGATATGACAAGGCAAAACAAAAATGCACACCCCATAGACATTAACAAATATATTGCTATAAAAGAACTTACATTAAAAGATAGAGAGAGAGAAGCAAAGAAAAGTGAAAATAAGTAATCAAGTGACATTACAGTAAATCTGCAGTAGTGAGTAGACTGGGTTCTTTCTTGATTCTATGTTTTATTGAGATGTATTTCTTGATTAAACTTAAAAAATATAAGCCAGAAGTATTAAGTTAGCCTGGAGCAGTGTTTTGTAGAGGAATAAGATAGTGCTATTTTCTGGGTCTGTAGATTAAAATAAGCAAAAAAGGTCTTCAGCGGAGTGAGATGCTCTTCTTCTCGGATGTGGGAGTTTAGGGTGTGTTTACCTGTTACTGAGGATTATATCTGCAATAAATGCTGCTGGTTGTGAAAACTATCAGATTGAATGGATTGGTTGGAGAGGCAGTTAGAGGCAATGAGGAATTTACAAGAGCAAGGGGATGTGGTGGATAGCAGTTATAGGAAGGGGGAAATCCCAGATACAGTCATATAGATGGGTTAACTCCAGGAAAGGTAAGAGAGTTGGGCAGCTAGTGCAGGAGTCTTCTGTGGCCATCTCCATTTCAAACAAGTATGCTGTTTTGGAAAATGTAGGAGTTGATGGATCGTCAGGGGAATGTAGCACAAACAGCCAAGTTTCTGCTATTGAGACAGGCTTTAATGTAATGAGAGGTACCTCGAGTTCCAAGCCAATAAGAGAAAGCATTACAGTTGTACTGAGGGAGGATATTCCCAGAAATACAACCAGGGAAATTATTTAGGTTGAACTGAGAAAAAGGAAAGGGATGATCACCTTATTGGGATTGTATTACAGACCCCCTAATAGTCAGAGGGAAATTGAGAAACAAATTTGTAGGGAGATCTCAGTTATCTGTAAGAATAATAGGATGATTATGGTAGGTGATTTTAACTTTCCAAACATCGACGGAATTGCCATAGTGTTAAAGGTTTAGATGGAGAGGAATTAGTTAAGTATGTACAAGACAATTTTCTGATTCAGTATGTGGATGTACCTACTAGAGAAGGTGCAAAACCTGACCTACTCTTGGGAAATAAGGCCAGGTAGGTGATTGAGGTGTCGGTGGGGGACCACTTTGGGGCCAGCGACCATAATTCTATGAGATTTAAAATAGTGATGGAAAAGGATAGACCAGATCTGAAAGTTGAAGTTCTAAATTGGAGTAAGGTTAATTTTGACGGTATTAGACAAGAACTTTCGAAAGCTAATTGGGCACAGATGTTCACAGGTAAAGAGACGGTTGGAAAATGGGAAGCCTTCAGAAATGAGTTAACGGGAGTTGAGAGTCAGTATATTCCTCTTAGGCTGCAAGGAAAGGCTGGTAGATGTAGGGAATGCTGGATGACGAAAGAAATTGAGGACTTGGTTAAGAAAAAGAAGGAGGCATATGTCAGGTATAGACAGGATAGATCAAGTGAATCCTTAGAAGAGTATAATGGCAGTACAAGTATACTTAAGAGAGAAATCAGGAGGGCAAAAAGGGGACATGAGATAGCTTTGGCAAATAGAATTAAGGAGAATCCAAAGGGTTTTTACAAATACATTAATGACAAAGGGGTAGCTAGAGAGAGACTAGGGCCCCTCAAAGATCTGCAAGGCGGCCTTTGTGTGGAGTTGCAGGAGATGGAGAGATACTAAACAAGTATTTTAGATTAGATTAGATTAGATTACTTTACAGTGTGGAAACAGGCCCTTCGGCCCAACAAGTCCACACCGACCCGCCGAAGCGCAAACCACCCATACCCCTACATTTACCCCTTACCTAACACTACGGACAATTTAACATGGCTAATTCACCTAACCTGCACATCTTTGGACCGTGGGAGGAAACCGGAGCACCCGGAGGAAACCCACGCAGACACGGGGAGAATGTGCAAACTCCACACAGTCAGTCGCCTGAGGCGGGAATTGAACCCGGGTCTCTGGCGTTGCGAGGCAGCAGTGCTAACCACTGTGCCACGGTGCCGCATTTTGCATCAGTGTTTACTGTGGAAAAGGACATGGAAGATATAGAATGTAGGGAAATAGATGGTGACATCTTGAAAAATGCCCATATTACAGAGGTAGAAGTGCTGAATGCTTGAAACACATAAAAGTGGATAAACCCCCAGGTATACTCTAGAACTCTGTGGGAAGCTAGAGAAGTGATTGCTGGGCCCCTTGCTGAGATTCTTGTATCATCGATAGTCACAGGTGAGGTACCAGAAGACTGGAGGTTGACTCACATTGTGTCACTATTTTAGAAGGGTGGTAAGGACAAGCCAGGGAACCATAGACCAGTGAGCCTGACGTTGGTGGTGGGCAAGTTGTTGGAGGGAATCCTGAGGGACAGGATGTACATGTGTTTGGAAAGGCAAGGACTGATTAGGGATAGTCAACATGGCTTTATGCGTGGGATCTCATGTCTCACAAACTTGATTGTGTTTTTTGAAGAAGTAACAAAGAGGATTGATGAGGGCAGAGCAGTAGACGTGATCTATATGGACTTAGTAAGGTATTTGACAAGGTTCCCCATGGGAGACTGGTTAGCAAGGTTAGATCTCATGGAATGCAGAGAGAACTAACCATTTGGATACAGAACTGGCTCAAAGATAGAAGACAGAGGATGATGGTGGAAGGTTGTTTTTCAGACTGGAGGCCTTTGACCAGCGGAGTGCCACAAAGATCTGTACTTTTCGTCATTTACATAAATGATTTGGATGTGAGCATAAGAGCATATAGTTAGTAAGTTTTCAGATGACTCCAAAATTGAAGATGTGGTACACAGCGAAGAAGATTACCTCAGATTACAACAGAATCTTGACCAGGTGGGCCAATGGGCTGAGGAGTGGCAGATCGAGTTTTATTTAGATAAATGCTAGGGGCTGCATTTTGGGAAAGCAAATCTTAGCAGGACTTATACACTTAGTGGTAAGGTCCTGTGGAACTTTGCTGAACAAGGAGACGTTGGAGTGAAGGTTCATAGCTCCTTGACAATAGAGTCTCAGGTAAATAGGATAGTGAAGAAGGCGTTTGGTATGCTTTCCTTTATTGGTCAGAGTACTGAGTACAGGAGTTGGAAGGTCATGTTATGGCTGTACAGGACATTGGTTAGGCCACTATTGGAATATTACGTGCAATTCTGGTCTCCTTCCTATTGGAAGGATGTTGTAAATCTTAAAAGGGTTCAGAAAAGATTTACAGGGATGTTGCCAGGGTTGGAGGATTTGAGCTATAGGGAGAGGCAAGGTAGGCTGGGCTTTTTTTTTTCTGGAGTGTCTGAAAGTAATGGATGACCTTATAGAGGTTTATAAAATCATGAAGTGCATGGATAGGGTAAATAGACAAAGTCTTTTCCCTGGGGTGGGTGTGTCCAAAACTGGAGGGCATAGGTTTAGGATGAGAGGGTAAAGATATAAAAGAGACCTAAGGGGCAACGTTTTCACGCAGAGGGTGGTACGTGTATGGAATGAGCTGCCAGAGGAAGTTGTGGAGGCTCATACAATTACATTCAATAGGCATCTGCATAGGTATGTGAATAGGAAGGGTTGGAGGGATATGGGCCAGGTGCTGGCAGGTGGAACTAGATTGGGTTGGGATATCTGGTCAGCATGGACGGGTTGGACTGAAGGGTCTGTTTCCATGCTGTATATCTCTATGACTCTATGAGTGGTTGAGCCAGATGATGCATATGGCATTTGTAAATCTAACAGTATTAGCATAGCTCTCAGGAGATGACTGACCATTTTTTCCATTGTTTACAGTATTTAATAATTTGGAGGAAATGACAGTAATAAGGCTTTTCAAATCTGTACTGAAACACAATGGAGAGATCACAGATAACTTGCGAATGAATGAATCGGATAAGGACTCAGATATGCAAGAAGGCTGTCACTAACTATCACTAACACTAAGCTTTCTTGAGAGCAAGTAATGAATCTGCAATCTGAAGTAGAGTAGCTGGAGCATATTATACATGTCTAAAATACGGTAGAAGATACATTTGTAGTAAGAGAGCTATTAAGAGATAAATGGAATATGTGACCAATGTAATTGGCTCAATAGAAGGTGATATCCTTCCTAATAGCTCTATTAAGCACACCTGTATGTTCCTAAAGGCATTAGGTCTAGTGATGGTCTATGTAGCAAGCTACTGGAGCTTACCCAATAGTTCCAAGTCCCTAAAATGATTTACACAACTTTTTCCTGAAATTTGTCTTTGCTTTTTTTTGTTTCTTACTTTGAGTAACAACGAGGCAAGATGTTGCACAAAATTGAACTATTAAAGGGATAGCATAAGCATTTTAAGAGCCTGCATTTTTTTCACCTTATCATGTGTAAAGAAAAAATCTTTTCAATAGACAATAGATAATAGACAATAGGTGCAGGAGTAGGCCATTCTGCCCTTCAAGCCAGAATACTCTTGCCAGAGTTAAGTATAAAATAATCAGCAATAATTTATTGATATAAGAAATTCTTACTTGCTGCTTTTCTGTGACTATTAATTTAGAGTTAATTGTTTGTTCTCTTATACTGATTTCAATCCTAGGTACTTTTGTCTTTACTGGACTTTTCCATATACAAAGTGTACACTTTTAATAAAGATACTTTGTCCTTAAAACACGTACAGAGCATTTTGAAGAGTGTAGTCAAGCTGTGATAGCCTGTTCATAATAATATTTGTGTTTTAGCATGGTTTATGACTCAGTTAGGTATGTTAAAGTTATGGATATGGTTAGCATTTGTTAGGTTTGCAGTTAAATGCAGATTTCATATTTGTTCAGCACTATATTGATACTAACTAGAATTGAATCCAGCTTTATCTCTTCAGCTAAGATAAGTGGCAGTTTACTTTCAGCTAGAAATAACATCAGTATTCAAGTACCTGTGATCAACTGTGTGCGCAGTAATTCATCGTATCAATACAGGCTGAATCGACAATATATAACAAATTGATTACATTTCAGTTATACTCCAGTACAAATCCTTATGCATCAATCTGCTGCCTGATTTTGAGTGCATAAGTCATTTACTGTAGCTACAGGGAACAGAACAATTTTAGCACTGTTTTCAAAAGACTTTTGTTCATTGTTGGTTTGAAAATATATGTTAGAGAAAACTTTCTGTCTGTGATGTAGTTCTTAATGCTGTATGGTCTCCTCCTGCATATAACTCTAGGAACCAATTTCTGATATCAATTAAACAGTAAAAAGTCCCAAGTACACACTATGTTGCTGAAAAGTAGCCATTAACTGGCATAGCCTGTCATTAAGTGATAAGGCCATTTTCAAGGGAAATGCAAACTAAATAGAAATTGTAGATTTTTAAAAAAGATATTAGACCCAAGATGTTGTATGAGCTAGAGGTTATCTTTAAGTTTGAATCTTTCAGCATTTATTTTCCCCACTCCAGACTGGCTTGAAGGATTATCAAATAAATCCATTATCAAAACACTTCCTTCAGCTAACGTGCGGAGTGCTTGTTTAATGTTGAGCTTCACCATATACTCATACTTCCCTCTCACCACCCTCTCACTCTCAACGTACATGTGTCAACACAGGCTGAGGCTGTTGGTACTGTTTTCTACTTTTGCACACCATGTACCTTGTAAAATCTTGGTACAGCATGGCAGCACAAAGCACTGTCAGATCATTCGTGAAAAAGAATCAGTCCCCACTTCAAGGAAACATTGCATACCAATTTCAGGACCCTCTCAGTGAGATTTATATCAGGTTGATGTTCCACGGCAATGAACTTGAAAGTTGGACTGCTTGATCTTTAGATTGCCGATTCCCTCTCTGATCCCTCTTTTGCTTCCCTTTCTGTCTTTTTCTCTGTTATTTTCTTTCCAATTAAGTGGGAGGTATGGGGGGGGGGGGTGGTGGGGAGGGGGTGGAGGAAGAGTTGCTGACCTTATGATCTCACTTGATGGCAATACTGAATAGGTCAGAGTCTACAGTGAAATGTAATTTGATAGACCATAGGTTTTATTTTTGTTATTTGCTAACCGAAGTGGTCAGTCACTGAGTATACTCTCAAGGCTGTCAATATACTTTGAACAAAATGAACATCAAATTTTTTACACACTGAAGAGAAAACAAAAGAACTATTTTACACTCTCAGAGTACAATTTAGAACAATAATTACAAATATCAGAAATAACAATTCAAATCTTTTAATACCAATAAAATTCTTGAACCTGGACCAAGGGTCGCCCTGTCTCCACGAGTGGCTGTAATTGCTTTCTGGAACCTTCTTATTAATGATTTTTGAACACTTTTTCGGAGAAAACACTTGAGTTTTCCAAATCGTCTACTTCTAGCAGTTGTTTGCTTCTGGAGTTTTCTTTTAAACCACTTGGGCCTTCATCCACAGCTCCGACATTTTTGGTGACTGCTAAACTGACAGTATGCTTTTGCACCGATTGAACCTGGATACACTTTCTGACCTTCTGGATGGAGCTATCTTGCAGTGATAGTGGCAACCGCAAATTTTATTGTTCTACCTTTTTTTGTCATTTACCGGACTGCTCACTGCAAGCTCTACTGCAGTCTGTAAACCATTAATAAAAATGTATGTATCAGCAAGAGCCAGTAATCCTGGCACCACTCTGAGAACAAACCTAAAATGAAATTGAAAACACTTTGCACCTTCTTAACAGACAATACAGAAATACAAATCAAACTTAAAGATACATGTTTTTCTAACTTTAGAAACCAAGTTTCCAAATAGTAGTTACTATACATAATGGACAATTATTTCAACATCCTAGCTATTCTGTTCCCATAGCCTCCTCTTCCATGTCAAAGAGTGTGGTTCCAGAAAAGGATGGGCGGTCAGGGAGCATCCAAGGAGCAGGAGAGTCGACATTCCTGATGAAGGACTTATGCTCAAAATGTGGACTCTCCTGCTCCTTAGATGCTGCCTGACCTGTTATGCTTTTCCAGCACCACACTCTTCGACTCTGATCTCCAGAATCTACAGTCCTCACTTTCTCCTCTTCTTCCACGTACTCTCATGGGTAGAGTAAAGAAAATTATATCTTTATGTATATAGCTACTAAGTAGGTACAAAAGGAGCTATATCATAGCAATGTCAGAATCTCTATCCTAGGTGTATATGTTTGTAAGGAAGATGTCCTCTCTTACCATCCTCTGTGTATGGCTATGTCTGATATCCCTCGTGCTAATCATTCTTCAAAGTGTGGAAAACATATTACTACACTTGTGACAATGATGACCAGACCCACCGAGCCAGACATGGACACTAAGAGTCTGAAGTGAATCCAAGTAATATGAACCCAGTGATCCAAACCTAGAGATGGGGAAATACCACAAGTGAAGCTTAGTGGCGATAACAGCCAGCTAGTGATGGACTTAGAGGGATATTTAGGCACTGAACTATGGAATGGAAAAGCTCATGCAGACATCTGAAGAAAATGTGATCAGCTCCAGGAAGGCATCAATTGGTTATAACAGCAAGATGGAAACAAAAGTAATTGGAGATGGGGAAAAGTAAGTACTCAGAACATGTACTGGAGGCACAAACACAAAGAAAAAGGTTGGAGTTCAATCTACAAAGGAACTCCACTGGCAAGAACCTAATCTGGCCAGTTTCTAAGAGTGTTACAAGTGGAATGAGGGAAATCAGTAGCTGCAGCAGAAGCTAATTATAGAACAGGCAATGTGAGAGTATCAGCAGCAGGGAGCTAGGAAGGGAAGAATGAATTCTTGAGGAATGTGATCGGCTCATAACAAGATTCAATATTCTGGATGATATAGCTTGTGATGAATTTTGGTGTAAAGAAATTAAAGACATAAGCAGAGAATTTTTAAATTAGATACTGAAACAGACATATTGAACCTTTTGGATGCTAAATGCCACTGAGGCCTAGAATCCAAAGACCATCCACTACTACCCTCTAGGGTTTGGGAAAAACAATCAGTGGAAGATGCCAAAGGCATGCTACACTTTGCTTCAGTGGAGATAAACTATAGAGACTTTGTATGCAACTCCAAATTATTATGACTCTTTAGTAAATGGAGCTGCCGGTACAGTATTAGATAGCCTTCAGTCAGTAGAGACCAAAGATGTCAGTCCCAGCAATGCAAGACACTTCATTCCCCTCAAAACAAAAACCAGAAATGGCAGGAAAAGAGGCCCCGAAAGAAGCAATGGCCAGAAATTAGAGGGCGTCCCAGACGGTGTTTTGCTTTTCAGAACATTTTTATTGTGATGGAAATCATATACTCCAAACTGAAACTCCAAACCTGCCACTATCTTTGTGTTCAGCAGAAACTATTCCTGAAAACCCAATTGTCTATTTTGAGGAATATCTGTCCTTTTAGGAAAAGGATAGGAAGTAAAGTGTCTACTTTTTGCACAAAACCTGCACAGGAGATACAACAAATACACCTCCAGCCACAAGCAGATGATGAATTTCTTCCCAGAATAGATAGCCAAATCACTGCTGGGAGGTAAGAAGGTAACCTTGCATTAGTTCAAGTATTTGAAGCTCCATAAATTTTTAAAGTCACTAATGTGACCAAGTGCCAGTTATAAAAGGCTGTTGTATATCCAGACAAGCATAGTTAGTCCAGCGCTACCTTGGACAGTTCCTGATACTTGCAGAGCAGAAGAAAAATTTGGTGCCCACCTTTGTAGACAGGGACCTTGTGTTCCTGACATACAGGGTGGTGCTCTTCTCCCAGGGCTAGCAGTGAAAACCACAATATCAGACTCATGTCAGTTTGGTATGATGTTGCCCCAAGAGTCATAGAATCCCTACAGTGTGGAAACAGACTCTTCAGCCCAACAGGTCCACACCGACCCTCTGAAGAGTAACCCACCCAGACCCATTCCTCTACCCTATCATCCTATATTTACTCCTGACTAATGCACCTAACCTATACATCCCTGAGCACTATGGTCAATTTAGCATGACCAATTCACCAGACCTGCACATCTTTGGATTGTGGGAGGAAACCAGAGCACCTGGAGGAAACCAGGGGCAGACACAGGGAGAATGTGCAAACTCCACACAGACAGTAGCCCAAGGTTGGAATCAAACTCAGGTGAAGCAGCAGTACTAACCATTGAGCCACTGTGCCATCCTCACTGAGCCACCATGCCGCCCTTCACTGAGTCAATGAAGTCTCAGGGATATGGAGGAATGCATAGTAATATAAGGAGGAGGTTAATGTTCTTCTCCACTCCGCTCAATAAGTGCCATCATCTTCTCTCCAAAACACACACACTCTATTTCTGTTATTGCCCATGTTCCACCATACTCACTATTGTCTGCAATATCTTCCTTCATCCTCTCTCCCCCACTCCAACTCCATTACCACTAATCCTGCGTGTCCTGTTACTCACTTACTTGAGACACCTCCCCATCTGCATCAAAAATACAAGCTGCGCCACCCATTTTCATCTGCCTTAATACCTTCCTTACATTCTAGGAGGAAACAGCCACAAAATGACAGAGAGAATTAAACTGGTGATAGGCTGTCCAACATTTGGCTCCTCACAACCCAGATGGCCTCCTTCTTCAAGGACCGCAATTTCCCCCCCGACGATGCCCTCCACCGCATCTCTTCCACTTCCCGCTCCTCCGCCCTTGAGCCCCGCCCCTCCAACCGCCACCAGGACAGAACCCCACTGGCCCCCACCTACCACCCCACCAACC
>NC_057711.1:70244701-70376795 GCF_004010195.1 Chiloscyllium plagiosum
GGAGGCCACATCGGGTGCAGAGGATGCAATAGATGATGTGTGTGGAGGTGCAGGTGCACTTTCCTCATTCCTGAAGAAGGGCTTATGCCCGAAACGTCGATTCTCCTGTTCCCTGGATGCTGCCTGACCTGCTGCGCTTTTCCAGCAACACATTTTCAGCTCTGATCTCCAGCATCTGCAGACCTCACTTTCTCCTCACAAGGAGAGCATTATGTCTCTGACTGCCCCAAGCCATTGACTGTGTCGAAGCCCATGGATTGATATTTTAGGCTGCTCTCAGCTTAGTGTTTGAGAAACCCCTGAATGAAAACTAGCTACCTTGCCTTGATTCATGATTGCTGACAATCATGACAAGTTTCCTGGCTTTGTGCCAGCACTAAACAGCAGGGACATGCAGCAATCCTGTGAGTCTGGTATCTCTTGCTGAGGAGGCAAAGCACTAAAAAGCAAAGTGGTGATGCTGCAAGCATCCAGGTAGACTCTGAGTCAATGTGCATGATGACAACAAGTGAACAAGCCAGAGATGCAGTCTGGTCTAGTCTATCAGCTAGGTTCATGTCACTGAGCACAGTGTGTCTTTGCAGCATCACAATGATCATTGTCAGTGCAATATCCAAGTGCAGAAGCATACGATAAATTGATTGGAGTTGTGCCATGAGAGTTCTTCGAGGCTGGTGCGCGTTGGCACCTATTGTCTGCATGGTCCAACATGTAAGGCTTTTGAAGCACATTTTGAACTGAACCTGCCAGATACTCACTCTGATTTCCGTGTTAAGAATTCTTGATATCCAATTTGTTTGGTGCTGTTTGTAAGATTGGAAACTGAATATTAATGAGGCAAATTGGCCATTAATGTGCATTTAACAAGCTATCATTCCCCTTAACTGGCAACTTGTTTCACAACTCAGCAGATGCACAGAGATGCTGTGAGTTTCTCGTGACGATGAACTACACCTATTCTGACATCTTTTGTGATTCTGCCATAAATCGAACCATAGCCCATGTCATTCAAGCCCCTAAAAGACTCAATTCCTTTTGGTTTACTTTCAAAATGTAAGCTTCCAAAAAATGAGGCAACAGCGTACCTTTCCCTCTTGTATCTTTATCACCTAATATTAGTTCCTGCTGTTTAGTGCTGGCACAAAGCCAAGAAACTTGTCATTGTTTCAAAAGAGGAAGCAATTAATATGTCGATTTAAGTTGAACTTCACATTCTGCATCTTTATCTGCATTTTCTTTGGAGAATTAGACTCTTAAAGTCAGCAAATGACTCCTCTGTAGGTGTGTCAGTATACAAAGTAGCTATTGCATTCTTATAGTCCATGATTCATTATATGAAGACCCCTCCTATAGCCTAACTTCTAACCAATATATGGCATTATCTTTCAGCAGGTATTTACTAGAATCGGACAAAATGATGTTGCATCTTTAGGAAGGCTGGTCTCCTCATGGAGAAAGAGCATAGTGCTTCCACTTCCTGTACCTTAAATGAAAGAGAGTTAGATTTTACTGTGAAGAGAAAGCAGAGCTAAACAAGAGGATTTCAAAAGGCACCTGCAGTTTGTCAAAAAGAGTGTGCATGAAGTAGATGATAAAATGTGAAGAAATTCTGTGCAATGTCTCTTTTAGTTTTGTAGCTTGACACAGCCTTGACTCATTCTTCATCTATGATTGGCAATGTTACATTCTACTGTGAAATGGATGTGCAATTGGTATTGTCCTCTTCTCCTCTTGTTTGAAAATTGTACAGGATTTATTCCATGGGAAACAAAGCAGCATGTGTGTTCGTGACCTCCTTTTTGAGTATTTACAGAATGTGCCTGTCATAGTAGAATGTTTCATTTTGGTGTGTGATGTGTGGTGTCATGAAAGGTGTTTAACATACAAATTATATGTTGGGACTTGGACTTTAAAAAAGACGCAGTTGGATATGGGGTCAGGTCTGTGACGGTTACTTTTCTTAAAAATTGGTCAGCAAGTTGTTTAGAATAGTGACCCAAATTCATCAATCCCAAGAAACAGTCAGGTGTCTGGCAGCAGCTCTGTAGTGTTAATGAAGGGAATGTTTACATTGTTAAGTTTATGAGAAAAAAGGTTAACATCAGAACAGAAAGTTCAAGATCTTAGCTCTGAAGAATCATGAGTCTCTCCTACCAGAAGAATTGAGTTTTTGCTTCAGAACAACCAGTTATAGTATCTAAGGTGTTTTCCTTTGTTGAGCTTTCAAGCCAGGCAAGTTTATCTTCAAGTCGATAGCCTAAACTTTCTGTATTCTATCAAAATTGTGAAATGATTATGCCAGTGGACTTTGAAGAGAATTATAAGATTATCTCAGCACACTAAGGAAAAGAAACTGAGAGGTGCCAGTTAAATAAAAACAGTTGCGATGGGAATGAAATTTCTGTAGAGTTGGTTATTTGTAAAAAGATAGCATTGAAGAACAATAGGTTGAAACTTTGTTTTGCTGTTTGCATTATAATTTTTCTCACTGTCTTATATAGAGCTTTTGTTTATTTTTATGGTTTGTAATAACTTGTGTTCTGTTTTGGAAAGAACATTTGCTGTCTTGTGTGAATGTTTCAGTGACTAACCACATATTGACCAGCTGCGAAAAAAAGTGATCTATCAAGTCAGGTTTTATTGTGGAATCTGACTTGTCCAGTATTATTATGAACTGGGATCATAAAAGTGGAAGTGAGCAATGTCACACTGGCGAGAATAAAAAGTGTCAGTATTTGAGGAGGAGGAGATATACTGAAGTTTAGTGATTATAAAAGTAAGCAGGCAATTGGAGGACAGGAATACAATGAATGATGGTGCTGCGGGTTCTGTAGGTGTGAGGGGAAAGATTAGATTCATACCTTGAAAACTGCAAGATCATTAAACTGCACCCTTGTTAGGCGAACTAAGTTTGGACTAAGAGTGAGCTGATTTTCTTACCTGTGAACCTCCCATTGAGCATGTAATATACTACTCCTAGTCAGCATCTGGACTAGGACTTCCAAAGTGGCATCACAGAATCTAGGTATTCTCATTGAATGTTTTGCAGCAATTTCTCCACGAGCAAAGTTTTTTTCATTGTCTGCAGCAAGAGTACATGGTCCCTTTGACAGATTTGACACCCAGATCATGGTTTACAGAGCTGTGGTGGATCCCGCCCTCCTCCATGGCTCTGAGACGTGGACTGTCCACAGCAGGCGCTGGAACAGTACCACCAACGCTGCCTGCAAAGATCCTGCGAATCCACTAGGAAGAAAGATGCGCCAATATCAGTTTCCTCTACCAGGCCAATGTCCCAGCATCAAGGCACTGACCACCCCTGATCGGCTACAAAGGGCAGGGCACATCAACCACATGACTGAAACAAGACCTCCCAAGCTGCCACTCTATTCCCAGCTCCGAAATGGCAGGCAAGCCCCAGGTGGACAGAGGATGCACTTCAGGGATACCCTCAAGGCCTCACTGACAAAGTGCGGCATTCCCACAGACACCTGGAAATCACTGGCCCAAGCCCTCGAGACTTGCCGTCGGGAAAAAAAACGGAAGCCAGGCACAAACAGTGAACGGAACGCACTGTCACACCAATATCCTACCCACCCCTTCCCGCGACTACTTTCTGCCCCAAGTGTAACAGAGAAGACAGACAGGCTGGAAGAACACAGCAAGCCAGGAAGCATCAGGAGATGGAGAAGTCAACATTTTGGATGTAACTCTTCCTCAGAATTGAGATTGGGTGTGGGTGAAGCTGCAGATAAAGGGGTTGGCAAGGGCAGGGTGGTGAAGTCAGGATAGATGAAGACAGGTAGAGGGTACGACCTGGTTGGTCAATGGGAGGAATGAATCTGGTTGGTGGCAGGGAGCAGTGGAAGGAATGGGGAGAGGCTGGGAAGGAAGTCAGGGAATGGGAAGGGAGGTTATTTGAAATTGGAGAAGTCAATTCTGTGTCCTCTGAGCTATAGGCTTCCCAGGTGAAAAATGAGGTGTTGTTCCTCCAATTTGCAGTTTGGTTCATTGTGGCAATGGAGGAGGCCAAAGGTGGTCATGTTGGAAAGGGAGTGGGAAGGGGAATTAAAATGGGCGGTGACTGGGAGGTCTAGTCGGCCCCTGCAGGCCCAGCTGAGATGCTCTGTGAACCATTTCCTAACCATTGTCTGGTCTCCCCGATGTAGAGAAGGCCACATTGGGAGGACCTGATGCAGTAAACTAGGTTGGAAGAGAGGCAGGTGAACCTCAGTCTTCCTTGGAAGGACTGTTTGGGGCCTTGGATGGAGGTGAAGAGAGTGGTGTACTACCAGGTCTTGTGTCTTTTCTGGTTGCAGGGGAAAGTAGCTGGAGGTTTGGGAGGGTCGGTGGGGAGAGTGGTGCAAGCCAAGGACTGTCAAAGGGAACGGTCATTGCAGAAGGCAGAGAAGGGTGGGAGGCGAAGAGGTTATTGGTGGCGGAGTCTAGTTGGAGTTGGCACAAGTGTTTAAGGATCACGCGATGGATGCGGAGACTGGTGGGTTAGTTGTTGAGGACAAGGGGAACTCTGCCTTTATTGCATTTGGAGGGGGGATTTTCAGTAGTGGAGTGGGGGATGGAGGTGGTGAGGTGGATGGCTGTCTGGATGACAGAGGGAGGAAAAGCACTTTGTTCAAAATAGGTGGACATCTGGGATGGTTGATGAGTGGAATGTCTCTTCGTCCAAGCAGATGCGGCTGTGGCAGCAGAATTGGGAGAACGGGATGGAGCTCTTGCAGGATACTGAGTGGGAGGAGGTGTAGTCCAGGTGGTTCTGGGATTCTGTGTGTTTGTAGTTAACGTCCATCTGGAGACTGTCACCGGAGATGGAAATGGAGAGGTCAAGAAGAGGGAAGGAGGTGGCGGATATGGACCAAGTGAATCTGAGGGCGGGGTGGAAGTTATGGGTGAAGTTGATGAAATTGCTCTAGTTCAGCCTCGGTGCAGGTCGCTGCACCGGTGTAGTCATCAATGTAACTGTGGAAGAGTTGGGGCACAGTGCCTGTGTAGGTGCTGAAGAGGGACTGCTTGACATCATAGACAAAGAGGAAGGCGTCGCTGGGGCCCCCCTGGGTGCCCATTTTGATTGGGGCCCTAGATGCAAGTGGGGGGGTTTTGCAACTTTTCCGGTTGCAAGGCCTGCAGTAGCCACATTGGTCTGTACAGCCACCTATGGACTCACTCTGATTGGAAATGAGTCATCCTCATCTGTGAGGGACCACTGATGAATGAATGGTGTGACCCCTTTAAGAGATGCAACTTGCATTTAAGTGAAGCCCAGATTTGTCTTGCTTAAAAGAGGTGTAATTGAATGCTAATGTGGCATAGTGCTCTCTCCAGGCATGGAATATATAACAAACTGCCAGCAGCAATTTATACAGTATATCTATATCTAAAATATGCACTCGGGCAAATTACACACATCCTGTGTGCTATTGCTGATCCTGTTAACAAGGTTATTTTGCCGTTGTTTTTTTTTGAGAGGGGCTGTAAAGGCAGAGGTACTGAAATGTCTAAACTGGCTACTTTAATAATAGCGAACAGATGCTGCCCAAGTCAACAATCAATAAAGGCTTTCAGGCTTTTTACAAAAAAAACACCTATACAATGAAAGGGGAGCGGCCAATTCTCCCAGTTCAGGGTTGTTTTTCTAGTTTTAGGTTAATTTTAGCTAGGGATCCAAAGAAACAGCTCCATGTTGATCCTTTCTCTCTCTCTCTTTCTGACCTCTCTCCTGTAAGAACCTATGTTTGAATTTACCTTTTCACCAGGGGTGTGTTTATGGGACGTTGTAGGAAATCAGAACAGCTCTTTGTTAATTTGCGTTTCCATGTCGGTTGGGTTTTCAAACAGTTATGTTATTCTAAAGTTGATTTTCTTTTGTTCATGTGTAAATAAGTTCTGTTTCGTTTAAAACCAAGTGGTTTGACCAGCTGTGTCGTTCCTGGAATATTCACCTTACATCAGCTTAAAACAGTTAGGGTCTGGGCTACCTTCTTCAAATGTTTTGACGGGGTCTGGCCTGGTCCATAACACCTGTCACCTGCTGAATCTCAGTTGCCAGGTCCTAACAGTGCTGTCAGTGTGGCCTTACTTGGAGCACAAACCCTA
Source organism: Chiloscyllium plagiosum (assembly GCF_004010195.1). Classification (NCBI taxonomy): domain Eukaryota; kingdom Metazoa; phylum Chordata; class Chondrichthyes; order Orectolobiformes; family Hemiscylliidae; genus Chiloscyllium; species Chiloscyllium plagiosum. Next base: position 70,250,813 of record NC_057711.1, read on the forward strand.
TCTTTCTGAGAGATGACAGCAAGTCTATCCTTATTAGTGCCACTGCTTTTTTGGAGAGGCAAAACTCAGCAATAATTGGTGTGATCACATCTGGAATATGATGCACAGTATTAGCCTTCTAATTTAAGGAAGCATTTAAATGCTTTGGAAGCAGTTAACAAATTTTTCTGGATTAATACCTGTACAGCATGAGCATATTGCCTGATGAGGAAATGTTGGACAGCATACTTTTGTATTTCTGGAGTTTAGAAGAGCAAAGATTCAACATGATTGAAACATTTTGTCCTGGATTTTTTATGAAGAGAGGTTGAGTTAGAGATATTGAGTGGTCTGATCCAAGCCAATAAACAGCTTTTGAGGCCTTGAAGATTTTTTTTTTAAAGAAACAATAGAAGCAGCTTTAATGGGTGAGGTGAAGCTCCCACAGAAGTAGAAGTTTAGGTTAACTTGCAGTGGTTGCTGGGGTCTTGAAGCTGGATGTGGAAACTGTTGTTCCTCTCTCTGTTACAGCTAAAAGCTTTGGTTTTCTTCCAGCTGCTAGAATTGCATGTGAGACAATCTGTTTTACTGAATGGTAAAGATGTGTTTATGGGATGTTACTTGATTGGAACTGTTGCTGTTTGAGTTAGGTTTTCCAATAGAGTTAAGTTATTCCAATTCTTCTTTCTTTTGTTTGTATTTTAACTATAGGATAAGAGCAATGTGTGTATTGCTTCAAACCTGTTAGTCTCACCAATCAAATTGTATTACACATGTCTTTAAAAGTAATAGAAAGGGAAGGTCTAGGCCATCTTCCTGAAATATTTTGAGCTGGTTTGCTCCGGTCCATAACATTAGATCCTGAGGGGTCTTGACAAGTTGACGTAGAAAGGACTTTTCTTCTTCTGGGAGAATCTAGCAGTAAGGGTTACAGTTTTAAAAGAAATGGGTCACTCACTTAAAACAGGTAAGGAGAAATTATTTCTCCCAGAGAGAACATGATACTTTGGAACTCACTTTCTCTAAAGGTGATGGAAGCAGAGTTTTGAATACAGAACAACCTCAGTTATCCAAACATAATTATCTGAATTTCGGATTATCCAAACAAGATCTCAAGGTCCCATAAAACGTTATCCGAACAATCAGTTATCCAAACAAAATACTCCCCGCCCACCTCATTTGGATAATTGAGGTTGTTCTATATTTTTAAGCCAGAGGTAGATGATTCATGATAAACAAGGGGGTGGAAAGTTATGGGTAGGTGAGAATAATCAGATTAGTCTTGATCTTACTGTTTGGAGCAGGCTCAAGCAGTCTAGTGGCCTACTCCTGCTCTTAATCCATGTGTCCTATTGCAATCCATTTGAGGATAAATTGCTGGACTATTGAGAGCCTTTGGTTGTGGTCATGGTGGCACAGTGGTTAGCACTAACTCCTGAGTCAGAAAACTGCCTCCATCCAAGTCACAAATGTGTCATCTGAACTCTATAACTGACTGACACCTTTCCCCATCCCAACATTCCCTGACATTCCCAACCCACCAACATGAACAAGCCCCCACCCCCCCAACCTCCTACAGCGCAAACTGAATATATAAAATTGAGATAAATTGTGCCCTTTCAGCGTGGCAACTGGTAACTAGTGGAGTGCAACAGGGATCAGTGCTAGGGCCAGAAGTATTTCCAGCCTATGGATGATATGGATGAGGAAAGTGAATGTACCATCAACAAGATTGCAGATAATAAAACCGAGGTGGGAAGGCAGGAGGTAAGGATGATATAAAGGAACATGGACAGATTAAGTGAGTGGGTAAAAGAACTTGACAGATGGAATAAAATGTGGAAATGGCAGGAAGAATAACAAAGCTGAATATTATTTAAATGCAGAAAGCAGCAGTACGGGGTAAGTGGGAGTCTTCATGCAGCATGGTGGCACAGTAGTTAGCACCGCTGCCTCACAGCGCCAGAGACCCGGGTTCAATTCCCGCCTCAGGCAACTGTCTGTGTGGAGTTTGCACATTGTCCCCATGTCTGCATGGGTTTCCTCCGGGTACTCCGGTTTTCTCCCACAGTTCAAAAATGTGCTGGTTAGGTGAATTGACCATGCTAAATTGCCCATAGTGTTAGGTGAAGGGGTAAATGTAGGGGAATGGGTCTGGGTGGGTTGTGCTTCGGCGGGTCGGTGTGGACTTGTTGGGCCGAAGGACCTGTTTCCACACTATAAGTAGTCTAATCTAATTTAAAATAAAATACAAGTGCTTAATGAAACAGCAGTATGAGCCTGCACCACATTCCTCTCATTACCTTTGTATGAGCTCTTACTGAAGCACTCAGACATTGGATGAATTCTATCTGCGTTGTAGAGGAAGCTGAGACTGCAGCTAATTGATGTAGCATCAGATCTGGGTCCACAAGTGCTGTTAACTAACAATCCCACTGTGAGAAGGCTGAGTTTCAGGATTGGCTGTCTGATGAATTGAAGTCAGATGTCTACATTGTCCATGATAGTAATGAGAAATTGGCAGACATACGAATGCAGGCTTCTTGGTGTGCATGCTCAACCCAAAGATGTACGGGTTAGGTAAATTGCCCATAGCGTAAGGTGCATTAGTCAGAGGGAAATGGGTCTGGGTGGGTTACTCTTTGGAGGGTTGGTGTGGACTTGTTGGGCTGAAGGGCCTGTTTCCACCCTATAGGGAATTCTAATCTCATTAACATTCTCCTGTACGCTGTTCCTCCACGTGAGGCCTTTTGTAGAAGAACATCTGCCACTTCACACTGTGGTGAGCTGGCTGGTGACTGTTCGTCAGGGCTTGAAAGTAGAAAGTCAGGAAGAGAAGATTGACTGAGAGAGACAGGGAAAGTGTACTCCAAGGTCATACCAGCTACAGCTTGCCAGTTAAGTGAGTAATGGTAAGATGGATTTCAAAGAAAGCATAAGATAGGAACTTGGTGCCATCTTCAATGTTCTCGTCAATCCCGGAACGCAGTCGGCTCTATCACAGCTTTAACAGTTGGAAATTCAGAGAACCGTCTCTTCAGAAGAATTGTGAGATGCAGATTGTTTGTCCTACACCTGATATTGTCCCGTTTATTGTATGCAAACCTTGCCCTGCAAAAGAGATGGAAGAAGATCAGTGATTAAGGGCCAATATAGTACAGTGTTAATGTCCTTACCTCTGGATCAGGAGTCTTGAGTTCAAGTCTCACGTGTTCCAGAGGTATTTAGTATCATGTCAGGTTGATTAAAATATCTACCTGTGCCTAAGTTGTACTGTTCAGGTGATATGCATGGATAGCATTGAAGGCTAAGACAAATCTCATCATAAAAATGGTGTTTCGGTTTATGACCTTTCTTCATGATTTTAACTATTCTGTGATGCCCATTATCTTTTTATGCCAAATTCAATTTCCAAAGTATGATGGTTAACCTTGTCCAGAAAATTGAGATGTTAAATTGATGTTGTTAAATGATCATTGTTAAATGATGTGGTTAAGCAATGTGTGACAAGGATATAAGTGGAAAAACATAAACATGGTTTGTCAGACATGTTTCTTTTTTCGAGTCAACCTGTTCAGAGATGTTATAACACACCCCTGGAGCATAGAGTCATATAGCACAGAAACAGACACTTCAGCCCAACTCATCCATGACAATGAGGTTTCCCAAGTTAAACTGGTCCCATGTTAGTGTGGTTGGCCCATATCCCTCTAAACCTTTTCTATTCATGTACCTGTCTAAATGTCTTTTAGATGTTGTAACTAACCTGCATCTACCACTCCGTCTGGCAGTTCATTCCGCATATGAACCACACCCTGTGTGAAAAAGTTGCCCTTCACATCCCCTTTAAGTCTTTCTCCTCTCACCTTAAAATTATGCCCCCTAATTCTGAACTCACCTACCGTAGGGAAAAAAAACTTATGCTATTCACTTTTATCTACCCCTCATGATTTTATAAGTCTTTATAAAGTCACCCTTTAACCCCCTATGCTCCAGGGGAAAATGTGCCAGCCTATCCAGCCTCTCCTTAAAACTCAAATCCTCCATTACCGGTAACATCCTGGTAAGTCTTTTCTGCACTTTGTCCAATTCAATAATATCCTTCCAATTTCACGGTGAGTAGAGTACTCCAGAAGTGGCCTCACCAAAGTCTGTATAACCGCAACATGATGTCCCAATTCCTGTACTCAATGGGCTGAGCAATGAAGGCAACTATGCTAAACACCTTTGTAATGACCCTGTCTACCCACGATGTGACTCTCAAGGAACTATGTACCCAAACCCCCAGGTCTCTCTGTTCAACAACATTGTGATTCCATTTAAAAGCTTTCCCATAGTGAGAATTGATCAATTTTCGGCAGGGTGCGAGTGCAGGTTGTGGTCTTTCTGTGGAGCCCTACTACCAGGAGGAGTGCCCAGCTTTGGTTGGGGCAGATTGCAGATTTTGCCCCACTGAAGGGGCAAGGTGCAGGTTGGGTTGTGACCCATTATAATGGGAATTGGCCCATGTTCGAAAGGGTGCGAGTGCAGGTTGTGGTTGCTCTGTAGAGGAGTCCCACCATGGGAAGTGGCCTAGTTTAGGTCGGGGCTGAGTGCAGCATGTTTCCCTTTTGAGGGGCAGAGGGCAGGGTGCGATCTGGCCCCTTAGGGAGGTTTCCCACTGCAGGATGTGCCTCTTCTAAGAACAAGGCTCTCCATACTTGGATACCCCAGTTTTGGAGTTAGAACAGTGTAGGTTGAGGCAAGGTTGAGGCCAAAGAAGATGTGACCCATGTGAGGATGGTCCACGTTGTAGCATGTGGCTCAAACTGACAAATGTTTCACCATGAAATGTTAGAAAAATGGCAAAAATAATGAAATGATTGACTGTAAAAACTTGAACCTTTGACACCTTATACTGAAATAGTCTTGTGGTTTATAACATGTTAAAGTTTAATGAACAAGTCATTATGTTATGAAGTGAATTAATTTTCTAACAATGCGTATCAATGCCTTGGAAAAGCAAACGTGGTTACACATCACGTAAAATGCTTAAAATCTGTAATAGGAACTGCTCCAGAGATTTATGACTTTTAGAATTTTTTTTGCAAGAAGTTTGAAGAAGGACAGGAAAGATCATTGTAAGAGAGCTTGGGGCCCCTAATGCCTCCAGAAAAGAGAATAAGTGAGGCAGATTGAGACATCAGTGTACACTGACAGAAGATGTAAAAACAGTCAACTTGGAGACAGTGCCCAAACCTATTATGGAGGCATGTAATGGAGTCACAAAAGACACAACTGCATATTGCTGCCTATGTGTGGTACATTGTGATTTAACTTCTGATATTTAAGTCTAATATCAACTAGGGTCTGTATCTGTGTGGTTCTTAATCAGTCACAAACAGGGTTCACATGTACAAATCTAACAGTTGAGATGAAAATAAATGTTAGGGTGAATCCAGTGGTGTAGTGATAATGGCACTGGGCTAGTTATCCAGGCACTTAGACTAATCCACTGGGGACACTGGTTTAAAAGTCAGTACAGGTAGCTGGTGAAAATTACCTATTTTAGGAAAAGAATTCTAACAGGACTCGACAGGGTAAATGCAGGAAGGAAGACCAGGGGTCACTATCAAAGGATATAGGGTTGGCCATTTCAGACCTGAGATAAGGAGAAATTTCTTCACCCAGAGATGGTGAGCCTGTGAAATTCTGTCAATGACCATGGTGGAGGCCAAAATATTGAATACTTTCAAGAAGGAGCTAGATATAGTTCTTAGGGCTAAAGGGGTCAAAAGGTATAGGGAGAAAACAGGGACAGAGTACTGAGTTGGATGATCTCTTCTTGTCAGACCACCAGCTGGTTTTGCTCCACCACACTGGCCCAAGTGTGAGCTGGAAACCTCATGAAACTGAACATAAGTCACACACTGAGAGTTACAAATTACATTGGATTCTGATGATCTGTAGGAATGGTCCTGTGTGGAGGTGCAGTGGGAGAATGTATCGACATGGAGGCTCCATGAGTAAAGTCCATGCGTTGACATGGAAAATCTTAAACAAGCACAGTATTCCTGGCTGGAATAGCAAAAACGTTTTAAAAAGATTACTTGCAACTCCAACTAAGTGTCACAAAATAGAATAAGTGGACACCACATGCCACAGTGACAGCAAGGGAAATCAAGGGCCTAGAAGCAATTTAAAATCAGGTTGCATACCTGGAAATGTTGCAAAGATAAAATTAATAGTTAGAGGCAAATCAGAAGCAGCAAACAAAGTCAAATGGAAGAAGCAAATTAGATAATTGAGGCTACAGAAAATGCTGGCAGACCATTATATAAGCCACAATAAAGGTGGGAAATATTTGTTTAAACGATAAACCACAGAAATCAGTCAGTAAAATCAAGATTAATGCTGGAATTGTTTATTAAAGCTGAACAGCAGGATTCTTGTGGAGAAGCTGAGAATCATCCATTTTAACTGATAATGCAGGAATTCCTTATTTTAGCTATGAGAAGGGGGTATCCTCCACAAGTCTAGGAAAAGCTGCCAGCACAGCAGTTCATCATAGCAGTATTGATATACTGCAGAATTAAAAGCAAAACAAATAAATAATCATTTTTGGAAGATATCCAGCAGGCCTAATATTGCTGAAAAGATCTAATTTCAGAGATGGGCAATTAGAATACAATTGGACTTCATAGAGAAAATAATTCTTAAGGTACAATGTTGCTTCGAAATCAGATACTAATCTAGAAAACAGGACTCCATGCTTTTTTCATCAATTTTACCAATCAACTTGTTCAGAGATGTTATTGCACACATCTGGAGCAGGTGGGACTTGAACCCAGGTCTCCCCAGGGGTCAGGATGCTACCACTGCACCACAAGGGAGCCCCACCAAATATGCTTTTGTATATGATTGGGTCTGTAGATTGATGACTTTATAGCTTGTAAAGTGGTAAAAGAGACAATATATCCTTCTGAAGTATTGAAAGCCTTTGACAATTAGATTAACCTCCGAACATGTCTGGAATAAATACAATTCATTCCCAAGAGGAAAGGATCTTACTTAACAGAGAAAATGAATGGAATCCATCTAATTCTTAAGGTACATTAATCCTAAACACTCGCAGGACAAGCCAATGCAGAAAATAAGACAAGTGTTAGATACTAAGAAGCAATGTCAGCACTGTGGAGCAAAGAAACCTCACAGAGACAAGAAGTGCCCATCTATTAAGGAGGAATGCTTGATCTGTAAAACAATAGGTAACTTTCAGAAAACGTGCTGAAGTAGAACAGTCACAGGGCAGCAAGAAACCAAATAGCTGATCTCAAAGAGGTTAATGAACTAGAACAGTCTAAAATAGAAGAAAAGTCAAATGTATTCCTGGGGAAAATTGATCCATACCTATCTTTTTGGCATAAAAACACTTATGTAAATGTATATTTCATTTATTTAAGCATAAGGGTTTAGACACATTAATGCTGAGAAATGCATGAAGCACCATCCAGCATGACACATGGACTCTGGCAAGAGAAGAGCCTAAGATCTTGGAGGAATATGAACCAACATTGAGGTCTGCTCACACATTTTTACTTTGATTATGTTTCATAGCAGTATTATTTGTATATTGTGCTTGACTGAGTGATAGCAACTATCCTAGCTTTACTGAATAAAATGTACATTTTGGGGAACGTTTTTGCCTTGCACTCATCAGGGCAATTTGCAAGAAATCCCAAAGTAAGGGGAAAATGACATTATCATTTGATTTGCTTTATTACAGTCAAATGAACCATGATACAGTGATAAGTATAGTTTTATGTGCGAACCAGACAAATCAAAGCTTACCTTACATAAGTACATCAGAGTAATAGAACTGAATGTAGAATATAATGTTACAGCTCCAGAAAAGGTGCAGAGGAAGTTCACCTCTACAATATGAGAGGTCTATTCATAAGCCTGGTAACAGTGGGAAAGAAACTGTTATCAAATCTGTTGATATGTGTTTTCAAACTTCTGTATCTTCTGTCTGATTGAAGCGGGTGGAAGAGATTATAACTGGGGTGGGTGGAGTCTTCGATTATGTTGACTGTTATCTTGAGGCAGTGGGAGGTGTAGACTGAGTTAATAGAAAAAAAGGCTTGTTTTCATGATGGACTGGTCTGCATTCACAACTTGCTGTTTTGGGGAGAGCAGTTGCCAAACAAAGTTGCATGCAGAATCTGTTTGATAGAGTTGTTGCTATGGAGAATACACCAATTAATAAAGACTGGCAGTTAACTGCCAAACTTTGTATACATTTTAAACCAAACAGATTGACTGATGCTGACTATGATCAGTCCTGAGAAATGAGCTGGAGAATAGCCATCACCTATTTTGTCACATTTCTCCAATGGCATTGCCTCTGCTGCATAGAGTCTCATAACCAACCAATCAGTCCTCTTTACTCTCTGTCTCAGTAGCAATGCTTTCTCTTTTATAGTGGTATTTCCTACAAATTGCCCTTATGTGTGAAGGACAAAAGGATATTTTTTTCCCAGTAATAGTCAAGACCTGTGCTAGCAAAAGATTATAAAAATACAACTTGTTTAAGATGACAGTCTCTTCTCATTAGTCTATCAGGTGGCATTCTTCTACCATGCTCGACCAAGCAAGTCCTGTCAATCTCACATTTGAAGGGTGTTTCCACTATTCCATAGTGATCTGATCACTGGTACAATATGATAAGCAGTGGAGCTGCTGTTGCTGCATGGGCAGCATGACTCACCATGAGCAACACCATTGTACATAAGGAGGGAAAGCTGATAAGATCCAGCTTTACTCTCCACTACGTCTGTCAAATCCTTCACTCAGAGAATCAAGTGCCATTGATCCATTAGCCCTGGCCTATACTGGCTCATGGTTAAAAGATACCCCAATTTTATAATTCTCATTCTTGCTTTTTAAACCCTCCCCATCTCTGTAGTCTCCTCCTATCCTACAGTCTTCTGAAAGAGCTGATTCTTCTCTCATTCTGCCCTCTTGGGCAACCCTGAATTTAATTGCTCAACAAGTGGTGGCCTTGCCTGCATTTAATTAAGCTTTGAAGTTCCCTTCCCAAATCTCCCTGTCTCTGTTTCCTCCTTTCAAACATTCCTTAAAACTTATCTCTTTGTCAAGGCTTTTGCTCGATATAGCTTGGTGCCATTGTTTACATGTGTAGTGCTTTGGGATGTCTTACCATGTTAAAGGTGATATATAAATACATACACACCAATTGTTGTTTGTGCAGTTAAGTCACAGATCAGGCAGGATCCTATTCCTGGGTTTCAATGAGATACAGCATTCATATTTACACAGCTTGCCAAAGTCTTTGCTCCAGTTTGCTTTCTTGTATTTTTGCTGAATCCCAGGGAATACATTTGGCTTAGAAGTTCAATAATGTATTGACATTTACTTATTTAAATCCTCTTGAAGATCAGAAAGGCAAATAATATCCAGCTAGCTGAAGAACAAGACTCTATATATAGAAAATATGTCATAATTCAAATAAAAACTGCTGAATCTCTCACTTGAACCTTTTATCATTCAAATCTTTCTCCCAGATATAGGTTTCAATATACAGCAAGGATTTACTGACTGGCACAATCTTCCTTCCCAAAGGCCCCATCATTGAAAATAGTTTCCTTACCAGGGTGTGATGTGCAATCTCTAATTCATTGACTTTGTTTTAAAATAAATGTGGGAAAATTTATTTATATTAATTGGTCTGAAATATTATCTCTGTTCCTTCACTTTCTCTGTCACTCGTCAAATTCCTGGAAGATTCTCCCTTTAATGTCGAGCAAAGGGTTACCTGTAACAATAGCAACTAAGTACTTGCTTAAGGAGCTAGATTATGATGCTGTCAGATCACATGGGACTGAGAGCTGACGGAAGAAGGCACTGCTTGACCATACTTCTGTTTAATAAATGTTAATAGTCCACTATATATTTCCCATTCTTACATGTCCTTGTGGAGGTGGTGGAGCATCACCTTCTTGAATGACACCCACAATGCAATTAGATTTATGAGTATCTTGGGACTGAACACAATGCCAATGCTGTAGGAGGAAGTAAGGACTGAAAATGCTGGAGATCAGAGTCAAAAAGTGTGATGCTGGAAAATCACAGCTGGTCAGGCAGCATCCAAGGTGCAGGAGAGTCGACACTTCAAGCATAAACTTTTCATCAGGAATGGAGTTGGAGGTGGGGGTGGCCCAAGGGGGCTGAGAGATAAATGGGAGTGGGATGGGGCTGGGGGAAAGGTAGCTAGCCTCCCACTAACCCATCCTCCACTCCCAGCACCTTGCCTTGTCATCGCAAGAGGTGTAAAACCCACACTCACTTCTCCCCCCCTCACCTCCATCCAAGGCTCCAAAGGATCCTTCCACATCTGGCAGAGATTTTACTGCACATCTAAACACCTTATCTACTGTGTCCGTTGCTCTCGATGTGGTCTACTCTACACTATGGAGACAGGACGCCAACTCGTGGAGTGTTTCAGGGAACATCTCTGGGACATATACGCCAACAATCCCACCGCCCTGTGGCCAACCACTTCAACTCCCCCTCCCACTCCGCCAAAGATGTGCAAGTACTGAGCCTCTTCCACTGCCAAATCCTAACCACCCGACGACTGGAGGAAGGACACCTTATCTTCCGCCTTGGGATCCTCCATCCACACAGAATCAATGTCAATTTCACTCGTTTCCTCATCTCCCCTCCCCAACCTTACCCTCCAAATTGGCACCATCCTCTTGAACTGTCCTACCTGCCCACCTGTCCATCGATCCACTCCACTCTTCGCTCCGACCTATCACCATCACCCCTACCTTCATCTACCTATCGCATTCCCAGCTACCTTTCCCCCAGCAGCCCCACCCCCTCCAATTTATCTATCAGGCCCCTTGGGCCACCCCCACCTCCAACCCCATTCCTGATGCAGAGCTTATGCTCAAAACGTCGACTCTCCCACTCTTTAGATGCTGCCTGACCAGCTGTGCTTTTCTAGCACCACACGTTTTGACTTTGATCTCCAGCATCTGCAGTCCTCACTTCCTCCTACAGCATTGGCATTGTGTTCAGTCCCAAGATACTCGTACACCTAACTGCATTGTGGGTGTGGTTCAAGAAGGTGATGCTCCACCACCTCCTCAAGGACACATAAGAGTGGGAAGTACATAATGGACATCGACATCCCAGGAATGAATACAAAGGAGCACTTTGATACAGAAAGATCTACAATGTTACCAGCAAAACAGCAATGTTACTAATAGAGGCTGTCAAATTTGTCAAATTTGCCAACTTTCAACATTTCTAGCTTAACTATTTTCTTGTTCACTACAAAGCTCAGTATAATCCTCAGTGATAACACATCATGGTGCATTACTTCCGACAGCATAGCTATTCTCCTGGGCCATCACCACTGTGTGAAATGCTCCTGCACACATTTGCAAATGTGCCACTTGATGTTAAATAATGCAGGCTTTAAAGAGGGCATCAGCAGTTCAACAGAAAATGTTAAAGTTTTCCAAGTCACTAAATTACTGCTGTGTGAGAATAATTGTCTAACCTCAAATGTTTATTTCTCAAATTGCTCCTGAAAAATTTAAGAAAGCCTCTGCAAAGAAAATAAAATTAATATATAAAAGAAATGAACTCTGATGCTGTAGAATTTCAGTTCTACCAAACAACAGTATTTCTTGTGAATGTTTCAGGGAAATCAAAAATTTTATGGCAAGTCAGAAAACCCCACAAATCAATCCTTATATTCTGTGTTCTGGATAATTTAAAGCAAGCTCGTGCATCTCCAATGGTATTGCTAACAGAATTATTTATTTCCCATTGGAAAATGGAATTATGGACATCTGTGAACATTTTGTGAGACTGTTATAGACTCAAGCTGGGACATACTGTTTTAAAATCATACTTATCTCAATACTAGTTCATGAAATATTATTAGGATCTGAGCAATATGGGGCAAGGCTTGTGGCAGAATCAGACAAGAAATCTGGTGAGATCTATCTTGACATTTGGAGCAATATACTCCATCTTTTGCCAAGCAGCAGAGCTAGTTTCTCGCCATGCAGAGGTGAGTTGTCAGTTGAGGGAATTATAGCTGGTTAAATATCTTACTTAAGCCAGCAACCCGCCTCATTAATATTCATTTTCCTACTTTACCAAAAATGCTGAACAAACTAGTCATTGAGAGTAGATGTCAGTGTGGGTGCCTGGTGACCTCAACTCACTGCTGGCTGTGAGCCGTCTCTTTATTGCTCATCATTGAACAGCACAATCCAAGGACAGCAGCAGCATGCAGCCCCCATTCCTCTCTTGTCCCCCTCCACTCCACTTTATCCACAGACTTTGGCATCTACAGTCATAGAGCATGGAAACAGAACCTTCAGTCCAACTTGTCCATGCCAACCAGGTTTCCCAAACTAAACTAGTTCTAATTGCCTGCATTTGGTCCATAACCCTCTCAACCTTGCCTATCCATGTAACTGTTCAAATGTCTTTTAAATGTTGTAATTGTACTCACCTAAACCACTTCCTCTGGCAGCTCACTCGACACATGAGCTACCCTCTGTGTGGAAAAAATTGGCCCTCAATTCCCTTTTAAATCTTTTCCCTCTCACCTTTAAAATTATACCCTCCAGTGTCGAACTCCCTAACCTAGGGAAAAGACCTTTGCTATTTGCCCTATCCACGCACCTCATGATTTTATGAACCTCTTAAAAAGTCAACTCTCAACTTCCTATGCTCCAAGAAAAAATGTCTTAGCCTATCGAGCCTCTCCTTATAACTCATACCACCAGTATGTAACACCCTTGGAAATCTTTTCTGCACCCTTTCAGTTTAACAACATCATTCCTGTTCAGTGCGACCAGAACTGTACACAGTACTCCAAAAGTGGTCTCACTAATGCCATATACAGCCGCAACATAACATACCAAATCCTATACTCAATACTTTACCAATGAAGGCAAATGTATCAAATGCCTTCTTTACCACCCCATCTAACTGTAATGCCACTTTCAAGGAACTATGTACCTGAACCCCTAGGTCTGTCTGTTCAACAACACTGGTTTGTCTTGCCTAAATACAACACCTCGTATTTATCTAAATTAAAACTCCAGCTGCCACTCACCTCGTATTTATCTAAATTAAAACTCCAGCTGCCACTTCTCAGCCCATCGGCCCAGCTGATCAAGATCCCATTGTAATCTGAGGTAACCTTCTTCACTGTCCACTATACTATCAGTTTTGGTGTCATCTGCAAAATTATTAACTATGCCTCCTATATTCTCATCCAATCATTTATAAAAATGACAAACAATAGTGGACCCAGCACCAATCCTTGTAGCACAGCGCTGGTCATAGCCCTCCAGTCTGAGAAACAACCCTCTGCCACCACTCTATATCCCCTACCTTCAAGGTAATTTGTATCCAATTGGCTGGCTCTCCCTGGATCTCATGTGGATCTAACTTTAATAATGAGTCTACCATGCAGGACCTTGTTGAAGATCTTGCTAAAGTCGATGTAGACAATGTCTACAGCTCTGCCTTCATCTTTCCTCTTGGTCACATCCACATATCCTTTGTGAGACATGATTTCCCATGCGCAAAGCCATGCTGACTATCCCTAATTGGTCCTTGCCTCTCCAAATGCATGAAAATGCTGAAAACATGAAAATTCACATATGATGCCAATGTCACCTGTACCACAATGAAGCTGTTCACCAGATTGTGCTCCTACATTCTGTATACATAATGTAACTACTGACAAATTAGTATCTAGGTTGGTGAGAGGTGCCAGAGGCTTTATTGCTGATGTTTCTTTTGAAGCCTTGGTACTGTTGTCCTCCAAACTTGAGGAGGTGACTTCTGATGGAGCAGGCTATTTCTCCTCAAAGGTGGTAGACAGTCCAGTGGCTCCTGCAAGGTGATAGACAGAGAAGGTGTCATGGCTCGACTATAGAAGTGGTGTGCAATGAATGAGACTGACAACACGGTCACTGTGGGAGTTACTGTAAGTTAAAGAGTGGTTCTAACTTAGCTGATGGGTCACGGGTGCTTCACATGCCTGCAGGAATGGTACTAGTTTTCTGCTTGAGGTTTGTCCTGTTCCTTGGAGCTAGAAAGCAGTGCAAATGTAGCTAAATTAAGATGCAAGGGAGCACAGCATTTTAATGCAAGGATTTTTGTAAGGTAAAGTTGCTGTAGTCCTGGAGGATCATTAGAAAGAGAGAGAGAGAGAGAGAGATGGCTGGTGGTGGCTTAAGCTGAGGGTCACTCTGCCACAGGCGAGGGGTGAGAGGTAAGAAGATGGCACTTTCATGGTAATCTCAGTGTGCAGAAATGGAACTCATGCTGTTAGTGTCACTCTGCTTCAGAAACCAGCCATCTAGCCAAGTGAACTAACTGACCCTGTGAGTAATACAGGTGCATTGAGGGGCTGATTAATACATGGGGATTCAATGTAATTAATATCACAGAGACATGATTGAGAGGGAGGGGCAGGACTGATAACTCAATGTGCCAGTGCATATAATGTTTAGATGAGTCAGGGAGGCTTGTAAGGTGGAGCAGGTCTCACCAAGTTGATCAAGGAATATATTTCTGCAATAAGGAGAGATGTTATATTAGATTCCTCAATTAAGGTCTAATGGGTAGCATTTATAAACAAAAAAAATCACATTGTTGGGAGTATACTACAGACACCCAAACAGTCAGGGAGAGATAGAAGGGCAGATACGTAAACAAATTTCAGAAGTGAAAAGAAAAGGAGAATAATTTTAGAAGATTCAACTTTCCCAATAGTAACTGAGGTAGAAAAAATGTGAAATGCTTAAAATGTAACCAGGAGAGGCTTTAAAGCCAACATGTAGAAGGTTCTACAAGTGAGAGGAATCTAACTTTCAGGAACAAAGTTGCATAAGTGTCAGTGGAGGTAGTATTCTTTTGATAGTGATATAATTATAATTCAATAACATTTCAGAGAGTCATGAAGTAGGACAAAGCTGCCTGTTTTGAAACATTGCCTCTGCTTTCTCCCCACAGATACTGCCAAACCCTGAGTTTCTCCAGTACATCTGTTTTTGTTTCAGATTTTCAGCATCCATAATTCTTGGTTATATTTTCGATTTTATGATGGAGCTGTATAATGCAGTACTTCAGCTGTGAAATAATGGATGTAGTGCTGGTCACCACACTGTACAAAGGATGTGATTGCACTAGAGATGCAAAAGAGATCGTTGGATGGGTTGGAGACCAGATAGGTTGAGATTGTTTTCCTTGGAGCATGAAGAGGGTGGAGGAGGGGCACCTGATTGAGGGTGTAGTTAGGAAGAAACTTTTTCCATTAGTAGAAGGGTCAATAACCAAGGGATATAGATTTTAAGATAAGGAGTTGGTAAGTTTAGAGGAGGTGAAAGGAAGATTTTTTTTCACCCAGACTGCCTAAAGGGGTGGTAGAGAGAGGAATCATCATAACATTTAAATGTATTTAGGTGAGCAATTGAAATGTCATAGCATTCAAGGCTAGAGGCCAATTGCTGAGAAATGGGACAGGAGTAATAGATAGATCCTTGATGATTGGCATGGACATGATTGGCTGTAGGATCTCTTTCTGTGTCATAAGACACTGACTATGACATCATGCCTCACTGGAATAGTGTGTTGTGATAATGAGCCCTGCTATTCCTGAATCATCTCAAAAGGTAATAATTTTATCAAAGTATGCAAAGTCTTTAATTTATCTGCCTGATAGATAGAGTTAGTACAAAACATGAATGAGGTTTCTATACTTAACAAGAACTATTATCTATTACTAATAAATAAATTCTAATGACACATGAAGAACTATGACATGGCAATACATAACTCTAACAGTTAAAACTCTAACTACCTTCTAAACTATCTTTCCCCTAACCCCACCACACAAATGCAGACATAAAAAAAAGGAGGGAAAAAGAAAACAAGAGGAAGCAGTTCAGTAGCTCCGGTCCTCAGTATTTGATGAAGTATTCTTTTGATTCCAAAGTCTTTCAGTTCTCTAATATTTTCCTTCAGGTTCTCTGCCTTCCTTTACAGGAGGCACAGAGTGACTGGTTCACAAATTATGAAGTCGGATTTATTGACTTAAAAGCAACAGCTTACATTAACTTTCTTCAGGCTTTAGGTATTTTACAGAAGAGAAGGAGGTGCGCACCTTCTATCCACTAGTAGTCTGTTGCTTCTGCAGTGTCATTCACACCCAGACGCTGTTCAGCCTCTCCAGGAGCTGATTGGATAATTGTTATAATGCAAGTAACCTCTGGCATCTGTAACTAGTCACAATCCACAAACCAATTCACAACAAATTGCCTGCTAAATCTCACCTTGCACCGAGACCACCAGAGTGGGACATCTACAAACATCTCCCCTCACTGTTTGCATGGCAGTCACGTAAACATGACACACAATGAGTCTTAGTAACTTGTTCTTAAAAAAATCAAGCAATTTCTTCCTCAGTCCTTTGTTTTAAGACAGACTTTTTCCAAATTCAGTCCTTGATCAAAAGTAAAGTTCCAAAACAAATATTAAATGCAATAGCATCATCAGGCGTTGGTTTTTTTCATCTTGTAATACCAAACATAACCCATGATTGTTTGACACTTGTAGGGATTAGTTAATTTGTCTCAGACATTGCAGCAAATGTTCATACTTAGTTTAAATATCCCTTCCAATTGAGTTTGTCATGAAGCCAGTTTCAAAATGAGGTGCAATAGCAGGCTTGATTGGCAGTTTTACTAGTTAGCCACTTGTCAAAGTGATCAAGACTCACTCACTATAATTTCCTGCAAGTAAAGGAAATAACCAATAGGGAGTCTGATGTTAGTTGGTGGCAGTCAGTGACATTTAAGTTTCAAAGGTAGGGAGGTATGTGTGATTAGGTTAGGAAACTGTGGGGTGGTGATTCACCACCTTCCTGTCTCCTCCTGGATTTAACAGGAAGACTCAAAAACAGCTTTGTCACTCAGAAGTCAACTCAGTCCTTAAGGTACCACTGCTGCTGGCACCTAATGCCAATATAGAAAATGCAATGCCCATTATTAGGAAGGGGAGGGGAAGAAAGGTTTATTTTTCATTGAAAACACCAAATCACCTTGAACTGTTTAGATACAAACCAATGAAGAAATGGAGTTGACTTAAGGTTAGGCATTGAATACAATTGATCCGTGAAATATGGATAATGATATGGAGGTGTGATGTATGAGAATTGATTGATCCGTGAAATATGGATAATGATATGGAGGTGTGATGTATGAGAATTGAAGAATGCACAATATGTGGGAACAATGGCGCATTACGATTCAAAGAATTAAGAGGAATTACTGTTCAGACGATATTCCTCTAATTGAAATTTTTTTCTATAAGTTGATGTTGGACTAATGTGCAGGACAAGCTGTAATTGAGAATTACTACTTCAATTAGGACTGTAGTCAGAAAGTGGAGATTGCTTTCCTCTCCAGTAAAATCTCACATCCAGATAAACTCAGGAAATCCAAGTCTGTGTTTATCATTTATCCGTACCATGACTTAAATACTTCTTTGTGAATAAACATATTCCCTAACAATACCTTTCCATAAAAGTGAAATATCCTGCTATTATTAATCAATGCTCAGAGGTAAATTGAGAAGAGAAAAGTTGGCGTAAACGGGTGCTGTATATTTGTAATTGCAAGTGCCAACACAGCATATGTTTTGTCCCAATTTGGAATTAAAGCCAATGTACAAAGAACAGTTGAGATATAACTTGTAAATAATTTATGAAGAATCAACCACCAATGATTTGTTGAAACAATTTCCCTTGTGACACAAAATAAATTTATAATGCAAATACAGTTTTGACTTTTGCCATCAATTCTATCATGGGAACAGAGGAGCTGCGAACTGTAATTTTACCCTTAGGCTTAAAATGATTATAATAAAATAAAATTCAATTCACATGTGAATGTGGTCTACAAGGGGACAGATGGCGAAGTTTGAAATGTGGAATTTCCTTTTGGGAAAAATCTGGCCAGAAATGTTAAGGGTGGAAAGGCAAAGCATCAAAAACAATTAGTGACCTACAGTCTCCTCAGTTACATATAAATGAATAATTGGAAACATACAGCAGAAAAGCTCTTAGAGAAATAAAAATATTTATTTAACCTCTTCGAAGTCAGCTCCCCTTGGGATTTCAGTGATAAATTCAGTACTTCTTGAACACCATTTTCATCTTTTTCTTAAATACACCTCATTTTACCCTCCTGTTTAAGGCTGTTGTCTTGCAGCCAAATAAGTAAGTGCTCAAAATTGCCCTTGTCTGTAGTTTTAAACTATTCTCTTAATAGAATATCCAGATGGTCATGTTCAGACATGTCATCAGGCGAATACAATGTTGTTTCATTTTTTTTAGGGCAAATCTAATTATCTGTCCGAAGTGGCGGCTCGCTACTTTAACTGTAAACACGTAACTCCCACCCAAAAGGTCACAGGAGTTTAGTTTTAGACTATGTCTCAGTTAAACATTGTATTCTCAACTCTACAAGTTTCAACAGTCCCTCTAAAGGTAGGGGTTCAAAAGAGAATACCAAACCGAAGGGAAGCAATCATTGTGAACGAGAGAATTACATAACTGTTAGGTTGTGCCATCTGTCAATTGCTTTAACAACTCAATTCAAATCTATTATGTAAGAAAGACATTTCTATCTTATCAGTTCAAGAAGATTAGCCTGTGCTCTCATAATCTACAAGGAGCAAATATTACGTTTTTTTTTCCCTCTTCTGGTAAATGTATTAAAATCTCAGCTTCCAATAATAGAGGGAAAATAACCATTGTAAGAATTGCATTGCAATGGTTACAGCATGTCTTTCAAGTTCTTCTTTATGTCTGTGTCACTGGGCTGAATTTAATGCTTCTGACATGGATACCACATACAGGTTGACGAATTGGTGGGAAACTCATATTGTTCTGCTGGGGGAAGCCTTACTGAATTCAGGCACTTAACTGATCAGAGTCAGTACCACTTACTGGTCTAAATAGAAAACGTTCTTGCATTTTAGCAACTAGTTACAGGTTACAATAATGTAACAGATATTGTCACAAAGACTGAGGTGGGTCTGGATACTGGGGCTTACTCCTGAGATCTTAACCTGTTTGACTCTCAAGGTCACATGACACTGACATAGTGTTCTGAATGATGGTCACTGAACTCAAACGTTAACATAGTTTTCTTTCCATAAATGCTTTCAGACCTGTTGAGTTTCTCCAGCAATTCCGGTTCTTTGTTTCACACCTCCAGCATCTGCAGTTTTTTGATTCAATTTATTGTCATAGTGGATGATGCTTAAGGCAGTCCTCTTTATTAAACTTTGCAGACCCTTACCTCATTTCCAGTTTTTATACTTCATCTCCAGTTCTTTCCCCCATTATTAGTCATAGAATCATGTAGGATAGAAGTAGCCCTTTGGCTCATTGAGTCTGCACTGACAAAATTACTCAATACTTGGAATTTCTGAATAACCTAGCATCTGACTGGCTTAAATCTGTCAGAACGATTTCTTCAAGCTGTTACCATAGTTGAAGATGCATCAATGAATTCAAGTAGGATATACATGTTGGCTATCTGTCAGCTCTAAACTTTGCTGAACTTGCAGTCTGAGATATCTTCTGTTATTAGTAGCAGTGGAAAAGATTTCTGCCAATTCATATAATAGGTTTCTTAAAGGGTTATAACATCTCAAAAGCCTTTGGAGGTCCTAGGCCACCACACTGTTTACTGGGCTCTGTCTTTACGCTTGATGATCCTCCTCTCTTTTCAAAGTGGTGCTGGATTAACCATTCATCCATCAGATACAAGTAAATTGTCCAGAATTATGAACTGCTCTTGAAGCTCAACAAGCATTTTCATGGCCAACATATTGGTTCTTTGGTCTGGCCAATCTTCGACACAAAACCAATGAACAGTGAGACATTCTTGATCTCTCTTCTACTCCTATTGTTTGGTTGAGCTGATTATGGGATGCTGACCACATTGACAGTATTAGACAAATTTCTTATACCAACATTACTAATCACTGTGGAGCCTGTCTTTTATCTGGATTCCAGCAGAAATCTCATGAAATCCGCCAACTTGACCCTTGACTAACTGTTACACAGCTGGCTGTTTTTTGACTATTTAGTTTTTGATCTGTTGTTCTATGACTGGTTGTTTCTGGACCAATTGCTTCTTAACTTGAATTAGTTTAACTCTTTCTGTTTTCTCAAAAAGGCTTAGATCAAGATGCCCTTTCAGGCTTAAGAGTGAAAATTTTACTGTGAAGTACAACTCCGAAGAACAGTTGAAACACACTCAAAACATTAAATCTGTTTCTCTCTCTACTGATGCTGCCAGACCTATTGAATTTCTCTAGCTTTTCCTGTATTTGTTTCAGATTCCCAGAATCTGCAGCATCTTGCCATGTTGGTTTCTCACATGCATCATCTATGGTTTTGTAATGGACACCAATCTCCTGAGCAATGGTTGATCATCTCTTTAGGATTGACCTGTATTACTTCTAGACCTCTGCTCCATTCACCATCCTGATGACATTCTCAAAATAATTTTCTCTTATGAATTCTGACCTTAAATCATCCTAGTCACATTTCTCCACTAATCAGCAGAGATCATTTAAGAAATCATTTGTGAATTCCCCACAAATACTGAGATCTTCTGTTATCACTTGCCCTTTCATTATTTTCGTGTTCTGAGATGAAAGTAATTTTCAAAGGCTTTTGGTACCTTTTCAAAAATATTGGTTGCTTCTTTTCTTCTTTAGTGAGTCACCACATCATCAGCTGTACTCCCAATTGTATATTTGAGTGTAATAACCTGCTCAGCTTCTGATTTAGTATCTCATTTGGAAGCAATTCTATACCTTACAGAATTGATCATCTTGGGGAAAATAATTCTTGTTCTCTGTAGTCCATCTTTGGAAGTAAATTATCCTGGCATTATTATTTTTGATGCTATGTTGTCCCAATGTGATTATTTATTTCCTGATTTTAAAGGACCTTTATTTTGCTGTGCTGCCGTAACAGAGGGTTTTATCATGCCTTGCAGTCAAAATAGAGATTCCCTCTTTCTCACAGCTATTGTGGGAATTCCCACCATTACAAGGCTAAAAAAAAGGATTTTGTGCTATTACTGGCTTCAGTGGATAAATCCCACTGTCTATGGTTTTCATAAATGCTTCTCACTTTAATCACAGTATTACTAAATTACTCCCCTTATTCTTGCATGAACTGCTGAATCCTGCTTTGACATTATTTTCCTAGATAGTTCCCATTCCCCATTAAATAAATGCTCCCTGTATATGGATTTTAAAAAAAAAGAATTTTCTGCCTTTTCTATGCCCTTAATAAAGTCAATTAACTTTCATTTTCTGTTAGATCAGAGCGCTTAGAATTCTAATACGACCAGAGGAAATGGCCTGACAAGTCTCCTCCACCATTCAATAGGATCATAGCTGATCTGACATTCCTCATGCCCACTTGCCTGCCTTTTCCCTTGATTTATGCTACAGATCAAGAATCTCTGTCAGCCTTAAATGTATATAGGACCCCACAGCTCTCTGTGGCAAGGAACTCCAAAGAATCTCAATCTTCTGAGAGAAGAAATTCCTCCTTATCTCAGTCTTAAATTGCCAGCCCTTCAGTCTGAGACAATTCGTTCTGGTTCTAGACTCTCCCATAAGGAGACAATTCCTGTCAGCATTTATCCTGTCAAACCCTTAAGAATCCTATGTTTCAATGAGATCACCTTTCATCCTTCTAAACTCCACTGAGCAGAGTCCCAACCTGTTTAGTCTTTGCTCATTAGACGATCTCTCCATACCAGGGATCATCCTTGTGCACCTCCTCTGAACTGCCTCCAATAAAGTGATATCTATCATTAAGTAAGGGAAGCAAAACTGCTCACAGTTCTCCAAATGTGGCTTCATAAGCATCTTATACGGTTACAGTAAGACCTCCCTATTCTTACACTCCAACTCCCTTGAAATAACGATCAAAATTCCATTAGCCTTCATTTACCTGTTGTACCTGTGTATTAGCTTTCTGTGTTTCCTGTACAAATACACCCTAGTCCCTTTGGGTTGCAGCTTTCTACAGTATTTTTTCTCCATTTAAATAATACTCTGTTCTTCTGTTCCCGCTTCCAAAACGAACAACTTTGCATTTTCCATAGAATCCCTGCAGTGTGGAAACAGGCCATTCAACTCAACAAGTCCACACCTATCCACTGAAGAGCATCCCATCTAGACCCATCCCCCAACTCTCTCCCTATCCCACAGTATCCACCATTTGCAATTTTTTTACTCATTTACTTAACCTAGCAATATCTTTCTCTGAAGTGTAACTTGCCTTTCCACTTATTTTTGTGTCATCTGGATACAATATATTCTATTCCTTTCTCCAAGTCACTAATTTATATTGAAATAAATATGTCCATGAAATGCAGCAAAGTTATGTTTTACTTGTTTGGAAGCTTTGTTTGATGACATAGGAAGTAATCATAGAATCCCTAGAGTGTTGAAGCAGGCCATTCTTCTCATTGACTCCACACCAACCCTCTGAAGAGCATCCCACCCAGACCCACACTATATCTGTAACTCTGCATTTCCCATGGCTAATCCACCTGACATACACATCTTTGAACTGTTGGAGGAAACCAGAGCACCCAAAGGAAACCCAAGCAGACACAGGGAGAATGTGCAAACTCCACACAGACAGTTGCCTGAGGTAGGATTGAACCTGGGTCCCTGGTGCCATGAGGCAGCAGCGCTAACCACTGAGCCACCATGCTGCTCAAGCACAGATTTGTTCAGTATATTATAGAAACCACACTGAGACTCTGGAGATGATATAGAAAGGTTTATAATGATAATTCCAGAATGAGTGAATATACCCGTTAGGAATAATTGGAACAGGCTTGAGTTCTTTTGTCTAAAAAGAATACTTATTTGATTGTTGTATTTAATATTATGAATAATAAATCAAATGGTTTATATTTAATTGCAACCTCATTTGTATTGAAGTTGCTTTAATAAATAAAGTAAAAGGCAATTTGTGCCTCTTCTAGGATAATTTCAAATTTGCTCAAACAGTAAATGATTATCCTTTTTAATTTGGAGCTACGACACATTATTGTGACAGAATAAAGGGAACTATAACCATACATTAATCTGTTATGACCTGAAAATGTTTGCTGACACTGTTTACCTGAGTATAACATGCACTGGCATCCTTCATGTACAAAAAAATTATAACAAAGCAATCACAGTGGAGTGTGGTTATATCGCGCATGCCCATGAAACAGAATGTAAGACATAATCATATAATATGGATAGAATGACACCACTAGTTAGTCTCCTATAGTCTTACTCAGGTTCATTCAGAGAATGTGTTCACCCTCTCATCTTTCTCTGCTGTTTCCCTGATAGCAGTGTATCTTCTACAATTCATCCATTTTTGAAGGGGTTGGGTGGTATGATGTGGTGTAGAAAGAAGTAGCCAATGGCTGCATTTACCATAAATGTTGTAGGGAAAATAGGCTGTCAGCTGTTCCTTTGACATTCAATACACTGCCCCCTCACCACACCCAACAACCCCAGTCATGAGTACATCTTGGTAACAGGTAAGCAGAAGGTCAGGTTCCTGAGGGCATAATCTCCGAATAGTTGGGTGCCAGTTTAAGACTGAGATAAGGAGAATTTCTTCTCTGAGAGTTGAGGGTCTTTGGAACTTCTTGCCGCAGAGAGCTGTGGGAACAGAGTCATTGTTTATAGTTAAAGCTGATGTAGATTCTTATCAGTTGGGAATTCAAGGGCATTGGAAGAAGGGCAGGAAAGTGGATGTGAAAAGTGTTGGATCAGCCGTGGTCCTCTCGAACGGTGGAGCAGGTTCAATGGGCTGAATGTCCTACTCATTTTCCTTATTTCTTATGATTTTATGTTTTTATGGATTTGTGCCTTAGAGATGGTGGACAGGCTTGGGGGAGAGAGGAGATGATTTTTTTAGAATTTCTATAATCTGACCTACTCTTGTAGGAATGGTGCCCAGTTCAATTTCTGATTAATGGTAACTCCAGGATGTTGATAGTAGGGAACTGAGTATTAGCAATTCAGGAGAAGGCCAAGGTGGATCCTCCACTCTCAACCTTCAGTCGAAAATGATGCAAATATTTCAGCATTGTCACTTGCACTTCATGATGGTGATATTTGTGGACCTCCCTCATTCTATTCTGTTTAACTGTCCATCATCATTCATGATCAGAAACTGGCTGGGCTGCAGAGCTTAGATCTGATTCATTGATTGTGGAATCATTTCTCCCTGTCTGTCACTTGCTGCTTCCACTGTTTGGTATGCAAGTGGGTCCTGTTTTACTATTTCACCATTTTGACACCTCATTTTTAGGTATTCTGATGGCTTAGTGCCTTATTGATGTCTATTGATTTATGTGCAAACTGTCCAATTGAACAAGGTGGTCATGCCACACAACACAATAGAAAGTATCCTCAGTACGAAGATGGATATCCATCAGGCTCCACGCTTGGTGATACCTCCACCCTGGGCATGTTCTGCACCTTTGTTACCCACAGTAATTCTCCAAATAATTTTTAACATGTAGAAATACTGATTCAGCAGTTGGGGAGGAATAATGGTAACAAGCAGAAGGTTTTCTTGACCAGGTTTGACTTGATAACGTGAGATTTTGAGAGGTCTGCAGGGGGATCCCAGGCTAACTCCCTCCCTGCTGTTAACTACTGTGCTACCAACTCTGCTGGGCCTGTTGGTGGGACTGGACATACCCAGGGATAATGCTAATGGAACCTGGTACACTGTCTGTAAGGTGTGATTCAGTAAGAATGACTATGTCAAGCTGATGCTTGGCTCATCTGAGGGTATTGTTAGGAGTGTTTTTGACAGTACTGGGTGCATCTGGGTAATTTCCCAAACCTGGCTC
The DNA here is from genome assembly GCF_004010195.1 of Chiloscyllium plagiosum. Taxonomy (NCBI): domain Eukaryota; kingdom Metazoa; phylum Chordata; class Chondrichthyes; order Orectolobiformes; family Hemiscylliidae; genus Chiloscyllium; species Chiloscyllium plagiosum. The sequence goes on from NC_057711.1 coordinate 70,275,829, forward strand.
CATTCCACTTGTCTTGTCTGGTTTAATTCCTTTTCAAAATTTGGAGCAGTTTATGATTCCAGGCCATTAATGGAACAGATGGGTTTTTACCAAAGTTTAGCAACAGTTTATTAATCAGGAATAGCTTATAATTTTACAAAAATAAACAAGTTTTGTTATCAGGAATAGCTTATAATTCCTGTTTTATTTATTGTATAATTTTAAATTCCACATCCTACTATGGTACTAGTATAATCCCCTATCCCAGAACACTGGAATCCCATCTCATTACCATAAAGCCCTTGCCTTGCTGATTGGACATGGATTCTTATATTAGAGTTTGAACACCCAGAGCAACAGCGAAGCAAACAGTATATTCACCACACTGCTTCTAAATCTGTTGAGGTAAGTAAACTTTAGAAGAAATGATTCCAGTGTAAAACAATTCCTACCATCAAACTGGTTGCCAAGTTATAACTTGTCACTTGGAGATAAAAGATACAGCACCACCCTGTGGCCGGTTTGTACAATTGCTGGTTGGCAGGCTCACATTGGGCCAAAACATTCGAGGAGCGGCAAACAGACTCAGATTGCTCTTCTGTTCCTTTTTGTTTACCCAATCACAGAGGTCCACATTTCAAAAGCAGAGCATACTTAGAGTGGGAGCTTTCCAGCACAAACCATGTCCCCTTCTTAGAACAGTAACTGTTGTGTTCTGAGCTTTATGGGTATAAAAGTCACTTGTCAATATGTGTAGTGCTGGTAAGGTACAGCTGGTCAGGCAGCATCTGAGGAGCAGAAAACTCAACGTTTTGAGCATAAAATCGATCTGGAAATCCTAATGAACGGCTTATGCTTGAATCCTGCGCCTCAGATGCTGCCTGACCGGCTATGCTTTTCCAGCTTTTGGACTCTGATCTCCAGCATCTGCAGTCCTCACTTTCTCTTTGTTGATTATAAAACTCACTTGGACTAGATAGCAGAAGACAGATAAGGTGGCACATAGGTGAGGCAGGAGTTAGAGGGGTTTGTAAGTGGGTGAGAGGTTAGGGTGGCGTATGGGATGGGGTGGGTCAGAGAGAACTGAGAGGGTCAAGTGTGTCAGGTTGGGTGACGTTGCATTAGATGGGGGTATTCAGTAGGGTCAGAAAGTGTATCTAAGCCATTCAACCCATTGAGCCTATTCTACCATTCAATGAGATTGTAGCTAATCTGATGATCCTCAACTCCACATTTTTGCAATTGATTCCCCTTGCTGATTTAAGTATCTATCTCTGCCTTGAATATTCTTAACAACGCAGACTTGACAATCCTCTATGGTAAAGAATTTCACAGATTCACTACCCTCAGAGAAGAAATTCCTCCTCATTTCTGTCTTAAGGCTGTGAGACCTTAAATCATGCCTTCTGGTCTTAGACTCTTCCATAGAGGGAAACAACCTCTCCATATTTATCTTGCAAGCTCCTGAAGAATCTTATTTGTTTTAAATAAGGTCACCTTTTATTCTTGTAAACTCCAATGAGTATAGGCTCACCCTACCCAACCTCTCCTTATAAGACAATCCCTCCCTGACCAAGATCATTCTAGTGAACCTTCTTTGGATTACTTCCAATGCCAATGTCTTTCCCTGGATAAGGGGACTAAACAATTGACAGAATTCTAAGTATGGCCGAGTTATACCTTGGAGAAAGTGAGAACAGCAGATGCTGGAGATCAGAATCGAGAGCGTGGTGCTGGAAAAGCTAGAGATGATTTTGAAGAGATTTACCAGGATGTTGCAGGGTGTGAAAGGTTTGGGTATTAAGAAAAGTTGGAAAGGCAGTTGGAAAGGCTGGGATTTATTTTGAACTGGAGTGTAAGAGGTTAAGAGATGACCCCATACAGTTTTAGTAAATCATGAGGAGTATTGATAGGGTTAATGGTAGGCATCTAGGAAGGGGGATTTCAAAACTAGGGAGCATTTTCTTAAGGTGAGAGGAGAGAGATTTAAAAAAAGGCATGGGGACAAATTTCTTACTTACGATGGTTTATGTGTGGAATGAAATTCCTGATGAAGTGGCGATGTGGTCACAGTTACAACATTTAAAGTATATGAATAGGAACGGTTTGCAGGCAGGCAAGACTAGTTTAGGATTATGTACGACACGGACTGGAAAGACCAAAGGGTCCGTTCCCGTGCTGTATGACCATATGCATTTTTTTTTGTAGATTACTTACAGTGTGGAAACAGGTCCTTTGGCCCAACAAGTCCACACTGACCCTCCGAAGAGCAACCAACCCTGACCCATTCTCCTACACCTAATTCTACGGGCAATTTAGCATGGCCAATTCACCTAACCTGCACATTTTTGGACTGTGGGAGCACCCGGAGGAAACCCACGCAGACATGGGGACAATGTGCAAACTCCACACAGACAGTTGCCTGAGGCGGGAATTGAACCTGTGAGGCAGCGGTGCTAACTACTGTGCCACCATGCAGCATGAAGACTCCCACCTACCCCGTACTGCTGCTTTCTGCATTTAAATAATATTTAGCTTTGTTATTCTTCCTGCCATTTCCACATTTATTCCATCTGTCAAGTTCTTTTACCCACTCACTTAATCTGTCCATGTTCCTTTATATCATCCTTACCTCTTGCCTTCCCACCTCGGGTTTTATTATCTGCAAGCTTGTTGATGGTACATTCACTTTCCTCATCCACATCATTAATATAGGCTGGAAATACTTCTGGCCCTAGCACTGATCCCTGTTGTACTCCACTAGTTACCAGTTGCCACTCTGAAAGGGCACAATTTATCTCAATTTTATATCTTCAGTTTGTGCTGTAGGAGGTTGGGGGGGGGCTTATTCGTGTTGGTGGGTTGGGAATGTCAGGGAATGTTGGGATGGGGGAAGGTGTCTGTCAGTTATGGAGTTCAGGTGACACATTTGTGACATGGCAGTTTTCTGACTCAGGAGTTAGAGCAGGTTTTAATTTCTCTAACAATTCCTTGGTAAATATACAGGTAAGTTAGAGGTTAATAAGTTTTTGCTTATTAATGAAATGAAGAATTTAAGCAGAAATTGTGCGCATATTGAAGATCCCATGATATATTTGCCTAATTATTTATTCTACAGGAACATTTAAAGCCAGTCTAAGTGATTGAATAAACAAAATTAAAATGTTGAATATCAGTTTTCACAACTGGCCAAGGGCAGGCTGCTAACCAAAAAGATTCTCGACATTTCATATGATATATTTCACTCCAGTGATTTAGTGTCATAGTAGCACTGTCAATGAAATAAAAATGCAGAAGCCCAGTCTAATGTTCTGAGGGCATTGGACCAAATAACACCATTTCTGCGTTCCTTGGTCGTATATTGCTTACTCATCTTTTTGTCTTCCATTTGAACACACTTCCGTAGAGGCAAGTTACCATATAACAACATTATCGGGTCAGCTCCCAGTTATAACTTAATTCTTCTTAATTTTCTTATAAGGCGATTGACACAGTAGCAAATTGCATTCTGATGTGCCATCCCTCTGCTGACCATATCAGGAACTTTATATTTTGATGTTTACTCTAACAGCTCAAATGTAATCTTGAATCAAGATAAGCAGAATCTTAGCACACCACTCAATCCCACACTTTGCTTTCTCCCAACACCAGCTCTTTTGCCAAAGCTGCTTTCTTTGAACTCCATTCACCACTGCACTGCCCCTTTCTTAGCAAGCTGATCTCCTAGCTGGCCTTATCATTTTAGCAATCAGAAAGCTTCAATTAATATAATACCACATAACAATAGTCACCTCACATCTCCCAAATTCCTTTGGTTTTCTGTTCACCAATATCAATTTCAAAATTCTCTCCCTTGTTATCAAGGCTGTTCACAGCCTTATTTCATCCTTATATTTGTGATCCCTTCTTGCCACATATTTTCTCGTAGGCAAAAATGAGCACTGCAAATGCTGGAAATCAGTCTAGATTGGAATGGTGCTGGAAAAGCACAGCAGGTCAGGCAGCATCCGAGGAGCAGATAAATCGACGTTTTGGGCAAAAGCTCTTCATCAGGAATTATGCTGCCTGATCTGCTGTGTTTTTCCAGCACCACCCTAATCTAGACATATTTTCTCATTGCAACCCTCGCTTGTACAAAATCAGAACTCTTAATTAAATCTTAACTCTTAATTCTTCTCCTGTATTATTGATGATCATTCATCCTGTCTGCTGGAAATATCCACATATTTTCATCCTCCATTTCCATGGCAGAGGTAATTTTAAGACAGTTGTCTCAATGTAATACAAGTTTGGAAATGCCATGAGTGTTGTGCTTGGCAATCCAAAATGACAGGCCAGGTATACTGCTGGGCACTTTTGTTATTTGATTGGCTAGCTTAATTTATTAACGTGACCTGTAGAGTTGTCAGAGTTGGATAATCTTGGAAGTAAATAGCAAAATGGCCTGAATTTGATAAGCACCAAGAAACTTGCAAGAGAATGTGGCATTTGTCCCTATTAGAAGATATATATATTTAACATCAAACTATCAAAATCCCTATGTGCCAGCTTTCAGCAGCTTGGATAAAAAGTTACATTGTGTATTAGGTTTCCCAATGTCATGCATCCAGTCAACCAAGAAAAACCTATACTAAACATGACCCAGGATTTTAAAATGTACAAATTCATTCACTACCGCATTCTCCTTGGATGTACAAGATCCTACACTCAAAGCCCAACAGCATTCAATGCTCCGCTTTTGATTTATTTCATTTTCTGTCCCACCTTTTCACTATCCTATTAGCTTTCACTAGGGTTTCTGAAAGAAGGGAAAATACAGGTTAAAAAATTTATGCATTCTTTCTATTTATCAAACAGGTGCTATTGATTGGCTCTGCCGGAACCCTGCTCTTCATTCATCTTTCATGCATACTGCAATAGGTGATCTTGTTTTTGGTTCTCCCATGTTTAAAATGAGCAGTTGAGCTGCTTAAGACCTAACGTGACAGAATAATGTTCACACCCATTTGACAAATTTCAACACTTAAACAAATGGGTGGACTTGAGTGTGATCAGTATTCATAAGAGCATGCTGGTACCTGTATTAACTGTTGGTGCCCTCCATTAACGCGTAAAATTAACATGTTGTTCAAGACATCAAGGTAACCAAAATCAAAGTTAAAAAATGACAGTCCCCATGTCTTATTCATAACTGTAAATGACACATTCTGAAAGCAGACAACCATGAGCATGCCTCTGTTATTTGTACTTTGATCACAATGAGGAAAAGTGAGTGCACTGTGCAGTGTTACAGGCTTTGATGAAGATGAAGAATCAAAACAGTAGAATCCAATGAGATAAAAGTACAATATAGGTTATCTTTTGGCATCCTAAAGTTTACAATCATTTTAAAGTGGTTTTGTAGAGTCTGAGGTATGTTGTACTTAACAAAATAACTGAAACAAATAAATCAAACAATTTGGTTTGAAGTCTCTCCAGGCCTGTGGATATTGAGACACATTTGTATGTATTAGCTGCAAGACTTTCTTTGACAAATTGTTCAGAAACTAGACATTTAATTGAATGTGCCTGGTCAGTATGAGGGAAGTAAAATATATATGTACCTTAAACATCTTATCTTACTGGACTACAAGTTCTTTTTCTTCGTTGTGGACAGAGATTGTGAAAAGCCTTCAATAACTCTGGTAATGGAATTTAGCCATACAACAGAGTTTGAGAATCAAATGATTTACACCAGTATTCCTCCCAGCTCTAGGATCTATGTTAGCCTGATAAACTAAAGCTTTGTTCTGTTTATCAGAAGTAATTCCTGTGTTTGTCCTGCAAAGGATTTCTTGTACTCCGATGTGGGGAGAGCTTTAGTCTGCAGTTTATCTTGTAAACCAAATGGGACTGGAGGGATTAGATACATTAACTGTCAATGATCACCTCTATTATTGTAAACAACTATTAAGTACTAGATATATTTGCAAGATATAAAAAAGTAATATTTTAAAATGTTTAGCTGAGGATATGTTCCATAATGTGACAAAATATTTTAATTAGGCAAGTCTCATTTTTCTGAAATTTTGATGTAAACAGTTGTATGAAATAACATTGCTCACTATCTAAGTGCATGTCAATGTACAATGGCCAGATGATACAGCAAAGTGGTTGAGTCTAAAACATTTGGAAAAAATTATACACATTAGGAACATTGTTAAATCCATGAGAAGGAGATTACCGTCTACAACTAATGTGTTTGGTTGGCTGTATTCAAGTCCTTTGTCTTATGAAATATTGTGCAGATGAAAGAAACTGCACTGAGAGAGGTCATTAACGATCATGGCCATAATAGGAATAAAAACATCAGAGATTAAGTATTGTTAGTCTGGCTAAGTCTTTGTCCCTCGAATGTTAAATAAACCTGTCTTGCATGCTACATACATTTTACAAATAAAGTTAAGCAAGGTTTTTTTAAGCACAAGCAGTACTTAAAAACAATGAACAAAGAAAGAAAGCTTACTTTAAAACTATAAGGTTTTTTTATTAGTTTTTGTTGGCTGTCCTACATAGATGAGACAATCTCAAAAGCAATAACTGTCTCTGTTGTATCTAACTCTTGCACTTTCTTGTCCTTTTTCTACATTTACTAGCTTTGACTAATGTAGGGCTACACATAAAGCTCCTAATTTAGTTATTAGCTGTATTTCAGACCTCAAAATCAAACATTGTCCAAAAGACAGAATAGGTTTACCATTGGGAAGTTTCCAATTGAGTTGCTGTTTTGGAATTACAAACTAACTCTGTAAATACTAAAAATGATATTTCTTTTAAAAAGTAGTTTAAAAAAGATGAAATGAATCAGTGACGAGCTCTTGCAAAGATGCATCGCTCCAGCACTGAAATTCCAGCCAACTGCAGCTTTGTGCAGTCATTTGACAGTGCTGTGATTTGTCAGCTGATAGAGAACATGCCATGGAGTAGAATGGTTGCCAGGAGTGAACATTCTGGGTCTGTGGTCCAGCAGTCTCTCAGACTGTTTATATTGAGCTCCAGGTCAGTTAATGAAATTTATAGCCCTAGAGCTTGCTTTAAATGTGCTGATGGTTTCTGTGTGTGTGTGTGGTTTTGAGGGAGTTACGTTCTTTTTCTTTTGAGCAATTTTTTTGAACAACGTAGAAAGTTTGCCTGCAGGATCTGACAGCTGTTTTTATTACTATTACTTCAATCATTATAGCAGTTAAAGCTGTAACAAACCAACTTAACAAGGAACTATCAATTCCAGATTATCTGGAACCAAACCAGGCACAAAATGTATTACTCTGCTTTATATGTCCATCAGTAAGTATATAATGATATTTAGAACATAACCTATCCAGGATATTAGATCGATCTCCTCAATATCCAACATCTACAAAATCTTATACAGATATATTCTGCTTAAATGATGAAATGCATCTTCGTTTACATTTGTTTTCACAGCTCAGAGGTTAGTGATTTATCATGGTTTTGACTTACAATTCACACTTCTATGTTACAAACAAATTAACCATCTGTGTTTGCACAATAATTATATCCGCCTCCCTCCTGATGGGGAGCTTTGTATTTTCCTCGGTACCAGCAGCCGTTTAGTACCTCACTTCAATATCTGCTCTCGACAGATAACCCTCATAGGGACTATCATTTGGGCATTTGCTTATGTGAAGCTTCTCAGTGAAGCTTGATCCCGTCTTCATCTGATAGCCACAGAAACACTTTAATTTGCATTGGAAGCAGTTCAGACAAGGTTTACTGTGCTAATGCTTGGAAAGGTGGGCTACCTTATGAGGAAATCTTGGAAAAGGCTAGGCTTCATCGACCAATGTTTAGAAGAGGGATCTTGATGGGTGGATGTGGAAAGTAATTTGTATCTTTGTGTATTTGGAAATATGGAAAATATCAGTCAGAAACATTGATGTTTTTGCCCTCCCCTTAAATGAACACCAAATTTTACTTTGTGTCAGTACAGCCTGAGTACAGCTAACTTAACTCCAAGTAAAACATAAAGGAAAGGAGGGTTTACTTTGATGCAGTGAGGGTGTACTGCTAATGTCACTGGACTAGTGAGTCAGAGGCCCAGGTGAAAGCACTATGGACATTCAGGTCAAATCCAAACCATGGTAGCTGGTGAAGCTTCCATTCCATTCATTAAAAGAAAATTTGGAATATAAACCTAGTCTCAGCTACAATGACCATGAAATCATCTGATTCACTAATGGTCTTTAGGGAAAGAAATCTGCCATCATTAACCAATCTAGCATACATGTGACTCCAGACCCACAGTAAAGTCTTTAGCACTTAATGACCCTCTGAAATGGCCTAGCCAGCTATCGGTTGAAGCCAGTTAGGGATGGAAAATAAATGTTGGCTTTGCCAACAATGCCATCCCATAAAAGAAAAAAGTAAGAGGGTTTTTTCTCCCTAAGACAGGACACTCAAAACATTTGCATCTTAGGAAACAAATTGTGTGCAGCCAGGTCCCACAAATAACAATAACATAAATGACTAGGTTAATTTATTTTAATGATATTAGCTAAGGGTTAAATAATAGGGCATGGAGAAGACTCTCTGTTCTTCAAATAGTGACATGAAATCTTTAGTGCCCACTCAAGAGAGCAGGTGATTCTCTTATTGAATTTAAGATTTGTTTTGCAGAACAGTTAGTAAATGTTGGTAAAAGCAAAAGAAATAATAGCCCTTTCATTTCTTTATTTGTTTTCTTGGTACTAGTATAAAATTTTATATGTGTTTGCTACAGACCATCACCAGCTTTCCACTCAGAGCTGAGTTCAAATTAGACCTTCAACTTGTATTTAAATTGGTACCTTGTATGAAAACACTTGCTATGTTATACATTTACCATTAAATTGAATGGTTCATTAAAATGTAGCACTTTTAGGAAGAGAAAGAATATCTTCCTGGAGATCAAACAGGTGAAAGGAAATGGGAAACAAAACCAGGACTCCTTGGATGGAGAGGGAGAAAGAAGGTAATAAAACAAAAAAAAAGATGGCACAGACACATAACAAACAAACTCTTCGAATGAAGACCAGGCCAAAGACAATAGACCAGATCTTCCAGTCTTCAGTTACTTCGAACCCTTCTGGAATTCTGATGCACCGATTTCATGGGAATAACCTTGGGAATTTAAACTTCCAATGAACAATTCCCCAGCTCGTCTCAACATTGCACAAATGCCTCTGACTCTTATTTATAGTCAGAGACTTAGGAAGAGATCTGTGTCACTTAGCTGGATTGTTAACGAGGTAATATCAAACAGATTAAAACCATGTCTAATTGCTGATCCCCAGACACCATACTGGCACTCAATCTGACACCCTCATGACCCTCTGAAGCTCCAAAACTCCCTCATCCTCTAAGTCCATATTACTTCAATCCCCCAACTTCCCATTAGCCCAATCTCACCCTTTCCTTACTAGCTTACCCACTTAACTCCCTCTCATTTATTCACTAAAAAACTGTAAAGCTGTTTAAATGTTGTGAAGCTTTTCAAAGTATTAGCGAATGAAGACTTATCACAACACAACAGCTAGTGCCATTAAAGGGGATGTGATTTGGTTTCTCTTGACAATCTTGCACGCTAAAGAGGAATTCTAGTGTCAGATACAGTCCATATTTTTGAAGAAGCAGGACCCAAAAGTTCTGGTAGCAGTGGGGGACAGTCAGGAGAACGTGTGGTCGTCCAACATTGATTGCTGCTTTCAGAAAAGAAAAACAAAACTGGCGAAGGAAGGAAATGAGAATAGACTGAAAGTTAGCCTTAAAAGAAATCCAAATATCTTCTACTGGTAGATACATGGGAGTAAATGAGAACATGGAATTCAAAACTCAAATGCATCAAATTTGATCTTATTGAATAATGGACCAGGCTTGAGTGGCCAAATGCTTGAGAGCTCTCAGATGTGTCCTGTTCTGATACAGGAGATGAGTACACATCCCTGTGCATAAAACGATCTGCCAGCAGCATTGTATCATTAGGTGTTGGTGCACTTCAAGGTGCAACATTGAAGTACAGAACTGTATTCCAAGTTAATCTGAAATAAGGCATGATGTGAGAAGCTGGTGTATTTCTGTCACTAACTTTATGTCTATGGAGCATACCCTGAGCTTTTTGGGATCTGCTGGCCAAGATGGAGGCCCAAGGAGTAGGTGATAAATTTGAGTCACACAGTACCTGTTCTGACTTTTATGTGGAGAACCGCTGGTGTCCAGTTTCTCTGGAAGTGTGGGAGAATAGCAAGCTGCATATAAATGAGACGATATTAGCTACTAATGAAATGTAAATGCATGAAAATAGGCTCCTCATTGCTCACCAGCGAGATTCTTCTCTCACCATTCACACCATAGATGGAAAATCAGACCCCTTTCTTATCAATGTTCAGAATCTCATTTTTCCTATAGTCCTGAGTTGCCCACATCATTGAGGACTAATAAAATTCAGCTCAACATATCAGCAGAGGAAGAAATTGTAGAGATGTACTGGAAAAGCTGGCTATCCTTAGAATGGATAAGTTGCCTGGTGTGGAAGGCTTGTATCTCAGATTGCGAATTGAAAATGGTGTACAAGTAGAGGAAGGGCTTACCATTATCCTAGTTTTCCCTAAATCAAGAGGGAGTGATGAGGATTGGCAATGGCATGTAGCAAATATGCCACTCAATAAAATATGCCAGGAGACTTCTTGCAACCACAGACTGGTCAGCTTAGCATCAAGGGTAGGCAAGTATCACAGAATTTATTTGGTCCTCTTTTACTGCTTATAATCATTGATTTTGTATTTATTTTATCTTCAGAATGATTGTTCTAATTTAAAAATTCCAGTGGCAACCTTTTTGAGAATTTTCAAATAAAGATTTCCAAAAAGCACTCCATAAGCTGCCACATAAAAGGTTACACTACAGTGTGTGTTGGAAGTAATGTATTAGCATAGATGGAGAATTGGACAACGAACAGGAAATGAAGTTGGGATAAATGAGTTATTGCTGACTCACAAACTATAACCAATGGAATGCCACAGGGATCAGTACTGGGGCCATATCTATATTAAAAAATACTTTAATGATCTAAGTATTTGACTGGAGGTGAGATTCTGCCCCTCATTCAAAAAGAAGTTCTGCCAGCTGATCTGATTGGTTGGTAGTTCTATAGACCTAGCAGTGTCAGCAGGAGTGGTGGTCACTGCAGGGACTACAAGCAGTCCAATTGGAGTAAGTCCAGTCACCCACATAAACAGATAGGAGTGTGGTCTTGTAACAGGGTTGAGGAGGAAGCGAGTCAGTGTTACTGAGGAAAAGGAACATCTGGGTGATAGTTGATGATGGTTTGGGGGTGGGGGAATGTTGCATGATCTGAAAAGTAGATCACTAGTGGATATAATCTCTGTAACAATCTTGGTCAGTGTTATCCAGTCATATAAAAATGTTTGCAGAATCTGTTTAAATTCTGCAGAGTTTAAAATCAATTTGTTATTCTAATAAGAAAACCATTGACAATGAACCTAATGTATTCAATCCCCCTCATATATGTTCCATGCATTGTTCTACCCAAATGGAAGAGGTTTTGGAACACTGCCATTACTCAAGAGTCAGAATAGTAACATCCAGTTTATATGTACACTCTTTCTGACTGTTTTTAAAAGGAGCTAATGAACATGGTATCATGACTGAAGTGATTACTCATCAAATTGAAAAGTTTGTATTATTTGACATGTCTAAATTCTTGGCAATCGAAAGGAACAAGACTGAAAAACTGCACATTACCTGTGGTTTCATGTTCTTAAAATTCAACACCATTTGGCTACCGTGAGTTGCTAATCTTAAGAAATGGAATGAATTCGAGGAATTTTACTGGAAGGATACACAAGTGAGAAATAATTATATCTTGTACACTTTTACAAGGCTGGCTCAGGCACACCTTTGATGACAACTGATTGTGGGGGGGGAGGGGGGTCAGAGGTGTTTTGCTTATACCCTCACATCAGTTATGTTGTACTACTTAAACATTAAAAAAAAAAGGACAGAGGAAAATAAATATCAATGCAGTTGACTAAAAGTATTATTAGAAAAGTGTTTTTAGAAATAAATGTGTGATTGAATTCAAATAATTTCTGTTGCTTGGACTGTAAAGCAGTTCAAGTTTAGTAGAAGCATCTGAAAGCCTGAATTTGCTGTAACAGGGTGTCCGGCATTTATTAAACTTGCCCATCCATCAGATTAAAAATGTTTGGCCAAAGGAATTATCTCTTCAGCCTATGAGATTGAAGGCTTGGGGAACAATGTAAGAAAATTGACAAGGAGATTGAATTAAAGGGGCAACTTCAATAACTCACAGATACTGAAAGAAAAGTAGATAGAAATTTGATTAAGATTGAGAGAAAAACCAACATTTTTGAAAATGAAAAAATCAATATTTATGCTCAAAAAATATTCTTGCATCTCGCTAAAAGATTCAAGTCTTGAAGGAAAGCTGCTGCACGCTTGAAATAGTTAATTTTCAGTGCCAGAGAGGTTCATTAATTATTAATATTTATCACAACAATTATAAGAATTATAACAACAAAAGAATTATAACAACAAGAATTGACTTTCTGTAGCAAGTTTAATATAAATTTATTGTGCAAAAAGAACAATTTCCTGAAAAAGTGAAAGACTAGGGGAAAGATGCATTTTTTATAAAGTTAATAGTGGAGCTATACATTTCGGACATTATTAGATATTTACATTTAACCATGTATCTGCCCTTTGCCTGAAGTTGCTGCACCATTTAGCCATAATTAGAAGTGAAGAGGATTGCTTTTCTATTACAAATTATGATGTACAATGGTTTACAAGGGCTCGAAACCATTTTATTATAATGATAAATTGATTTTTAAAGCACTCTATTTACATTGGCCATGAATTTATTTTGGATCCCTACAATGAAACTCAGCAAAATAGACATCATTGGTTACATAAAACTGATGTTTATTGCAAATGATTACAAGTACCTGTACAATCTACCTATCTTTAATACTCTTTTTAGTTAATAGGAATGCCTTCCTCAGCTATATTCTTCATCAATTATAACATTAATAGCATGTCATTGGATGATTACAAGCAATAGATCTTGATTTGAAAGACATTTGATGTGATTTTAATGCAATCAAACCCATTCATTTGTACAAAGACAAAATTGGGCTCACATTTGAACCTTACCACCCCTCAACATTCCTTGAACTCCACTGAGAAATAAAATTGTCTTTCAATGTGAGAATTCAGAAAAGGTTAAACTAGTACAAAAACAGGAATTGCCACATGCAATATATTTGCCAATAAAATATCACCAACCCAATAAATTCCATACTTGTAAAACAGCCTTCGGAATAATAAACAGTCCCTTCATTTTATTTTTACCCTGAATGCCAAGGTTCAGAGCCATTCCTACTCACAGCCTTCATATCTGGTGAGCAAACATCTGTGAAAATATTTCGAAAGAAAACAGTTCAGATATGGCCACTCAGGGAAATTAAAGCTATTTAATATAAATCCAAAAGCAATTCTTCATGCCATTTACAATTGTACCATAAAACTATTTAATTGTATAAAAAATGATAAATAAACTTATAAATGAAATTTCCTATCTATTTGCCTAAATCTTAGGTGAAAGAAAAAATCAGAACTGGAAGGTTGCAATTCCCTGTGGTGGTTTTGTTCTTAATATCTCAACTCGGTTTAGACTTAATATCCAAATGCAGTATTCATTTAAAATAGCAAATATCACAGATATATAGGATACATAATCTGGAACGGATACGAAAACTAAACATCCAAATAATAAACCATGCCTGAAAACTGTAGTCATTATGTGGACATAAATAGTCAGTGTTTTATTTATTAGTTGTGAATAAAAGGTTTTGTGTATTTCATTTCAATTTACATGGGTAGCGTAAAACTGGGTATTTAAAAGGCATAAAGTTCTTAACCAGATGACTTCAATTATTATAATTATGTGAAACTACTGGCTGGCAGTATTGGGATATAGTTAGCTGCAATGCTGTAGTGTTCAAACTTCACAGCCTAAGTACATGCCTTATTGTATAAATCACAATAACAAGAATGAGTGTGCCAACAGATTCTACAGAGAAATCAACACACATGAAACAGGTGAGAAAAGGGAAGGAAAATTTGCTTGAAAATTATAAATGTCTATAATATTTGCAGTGAAACTGCAAGAACATTTCTTTACAGAGACAGAGATAAGCCAAAAGGTGATATAAAACAAAAGTGAAAAATACTCTTGTAGCCAAGGCGAAACAGGTGATGGAAACTGAGAAATAGCAGATTGGCTGGAATAATAGAGGAATTTGGAAGCATTCATTCAGACAAAGGGAGCCAGAATTTCCAATTAACAGGATAATCCAATCCTTGAATGTTAAAATGCACAAAAGTGTTTAAGATTTGTAAATGACAATCTTTGACAAAATACCCTGTATAAACTATATTCGTTTGCTTTGCAAAAAGAATTCAACATTCATAGTGAATATTTCTCACAGAAACTAAACCACAAATAAGTTATGTCTCTATTATTGAAAATATTTTTGCAGCCATCATTTTATTAGTGATTTAATTTTGACTCCAGATAGACTTTAAGTTAGATATCAAGTGCATATGTATGGATTTTGTGATAAGAATAACACCAAGGGAGTAAATCAAACAACATTCAGGATATATACATATATACATAAAACCCAGAAAATTGAAAGTTACTGCCTGAGTTACAGTTTTCCTCTACAGGCAGCACTATACAGAACTTTACTGATGGTTTCAGCACTGAAGTTAATGTGTGAGTGCTATATTGCTGACTAAACAGAGCAGGAACAGTTAGGGCTGCTGCTTTCAGGTGTAAATAAATTTTAAATAGTATAGCTCATTTCTTGTGTTCATATACTGGGTGTGAGTATACTGGGGGTGGGGGTGTTATGGAGGGGTATAGTGGATGAGAGGGATAGATAGTTGAGGCCTATCACACTCAACTCCAACACTGGACTGATGTCCCAGCACGCAGAGACTAGCTCTTTAGCCTGGACCCTTGGCATCCACCTGTCTCAGGCCTGCTCTCAGAAGTAGTGACTCCAATTTCAGATTGTTGCCTCCTCTTTGCTATGAAACTAAGCTACACTCCTAGTCAGGAGGTCGACTGAGAGACTGGGAAATCATCAGACACCCCTTCTTAAGTCCAAGGTGAAAATCAGTTCAGAGTTCCCTTAACTTCTCAACTGAAATGTGTTTCATCCACCTGTGCAGCACTTCCCAAGCACTATATAAGTTTCCGTTCCTTAACTTTTCAAAATCATAAGGATAGAGTGGTTAGGGAGAAACTGTTCCCATTGGTGGAAACATCTGGAACCAGAGGAACCAAAGACAATATGAAGAAAAACTGCTGTTTATACCGTCAATGGTTTCCATTTGGAACATACAGCTTAAGAGTATGATGGAGGCAGATTCAATTGCAGCTTTCGAAAGTAAACTGGGTAATAATTTGAAGAGGTGAAACTTTTCAGAGCCGCGAGGAAATGTCAGGGAATGGTTTGAGCTGAGTTGCTCTTAAAGACACGGTGTTCAAATGGCTTCCTTCTGTGCTGTCACCATTCTATTATTCTAACACTGTGCTCAGCTGCTATATTAGGTCCTGGATTATTGTGCCCACAAAGAGTATTGATTTCCATGGCTATCTAAAGCCAATTGGAAGGAAACCTCCTTCTTGAAACAGGCCCATTTCTTAAGGTTTCATCACTGAGTCAACATGGCTTCAACAGTTATTAACAGCATTTTAGAAAAATGTCTAATTCAGAAATTAGATGATTTAGACCAGCAGAAGTCCAGTTTCTGAACACCAAGTATAACTAATTAAATTCTGGTTTAGACCAACTTGGATGTTGACTCTGGTTAGTCATGAGGCAAATTAACAATTATAGGTTTTGTATGTGTTGAGGAAGAGCCAGGAACTGCACTTGAGTAGCAAAGTGAATAGCAGAATTTAATGTTAATAGTGCCAATGCATTACCAGTATACTTCCAACCACAGCAGACAATCAATCTATATCCTATGGTATTCCGGTTTTAGTAGCGATATTCAGCAATACAAAATTAAATTACTAAATTGACATATCCTGAAATCATTAGCTGATTAATTTTTTCTTATATTTTATTGCTTTTCACACACATCTTTTTTTAAATAGATAATTATAATATCTAGTTTAAATTTCATTTTATGGCTCATTCTTTTGGTAATTTTCACATAGGCTATTTTGTTTATCATTTATGTTTTATAATTTCAACTATTTTAATTTCCTCCTTGAGACTTTTTGCACTAAACATTTACTGTACTCTTTTCTCCAGATTTCATTTGTTACTTGAATTTTGTTCTTGAGGTTTTATTGAATAATTGACATGCTTTGTTTACTCAATACAATGGCTGAACTGCACAGATACAGTCAGTATCCCAATTCATTTATCTAAGAACTTAAGCAAATCAGCAACAAGAAAAATCATTCTACTCAGCTAGCCAGTCTCTCAATAAACAAACTCTCTAAAAATATACTTCAATCACGAGACTGGTGAATAACTGAATAAAAACATCGACAAAATATTTGTGCATATTTTTCACTTGATTACTTACCAAAGCAAACAACCATTTTCCAAGTCATGTGACAGTTGCCTCCAAGTCAGTGTAGCTTCATGGAAAGAGAGAGCAATTTAATTGAAAAACAGAACAGACTCGAGGGACTGAATTATCTACCATTCTTAAAAATAAATTACAGAACTTTAATCATGCTTTTCAATTTCTTCAGCATTGGCAATCATATTAATGAAAGATCAAGTTCTATTTGGTCAACTAATCCTTAAGGATTGCAATATTAATTCCAAAGCCGTTCTCATGGTTCTTTTGACTTATCTTTGAAGGTATAGTTCCCAAAATTGCCTATGATATTTCAAATGGAACCTTAAAAGTGCTATACAGTAAAACAACCATTTCCAATTAGTTAAAAAAAGACTTTAATAAAATCCATCAGGTGTGCTTATTTGCCTAACTTGAGAGAAAATTGTCGAGTGGTGAAATGTTGCTGTTTATAGAGATGGGGTTTCAAAAGGCATTTGATAAAATAACAGGATAGACATACAATGAAAGTGTCCTCTCCCAGGCCAATATCCCAGCGTCTAAGCACTGGTCACACATGACCAGCTGAAACGGGCAGGCTATATTGTCTGCATGCAGACATAAACTCCTTAAACAAGTGCTCTACTACAGGTTTTGCAATGGTAAGCAATCACTAAGACAGAGGAAATGCTGAAAGCCTGCCTAAACAACTGCAGCATCCCCACCAAAATGTGGGAATCACTTGCCCCAGAACGTAAAATCTGGAGAAAAAGCATCTGCAAAGGCGCCAACCACTTTTCGCAACATGAGGGAAAGACGTGAAGGTCAAACACAAACAGGGGAAAGCATGTGCAGAATCCAGAGCGCCTCACCCTCCTCGCCTCATCAAACAACCTGTCCGTCTGTGGCAGAGTCTGCAGGACCAGGATTGGAATATTCAGACACCACAGAACCTGCTCTCTCCCCTCATTATCCCTCCAGCACTACCAAAGAAGATGACAACATAATGGATAAGCAAGCACTATTAGTGAAATTAAAACAAGTAGCAGTTGTGTGAATATGAATTTGTTGTGGGATAGAAAGTATATGAGTTATGATGAATTATTATTTTCAGACTGCACGGAAATTTGTAAAGGTAAAGTCATCATCGTCTGAGCAGAGAGAGAGAGAGATCTGATACATCCAGTGAGGAGGAGAAAAAAGGGAGAGGGCTGCTGCCACAGTCAGAGACCAACAGAATTACTACTAAAGGGGCACAAAGGAGGAGGACGACACGGATAGATACACAACAGCGTTTCAGGCAGAGAAGAGATTACCATCAGCGAGGGTGAATCGTTCAAAATTCAACCTTACTGCAAATGAAAAGAGGTAACACTGCCTCTTGGGGCATTGGCTATCAATCCTTGTGCCACGATAGGACACCCAGTGTCTGTGGCACAGATGTCACTGAATTTCAATGCCTCAGGAATTTTCCAGGGTTTTTCTGGGGTATCTATTTCCCACTTTAAGACTCATCTCCGCATCAATTTGAGTACCGCTATCCTGTTTATGCTAACACATGCATTTAAGATCTAACACTGCCTGATGGACATTTCTTCTGCCTCCCAGCAATTAACTAGACAGAAGTGATGCGATTGGAATTTATTAAAACCCCTCATGCTTCCAAGTCCACAAGGCAGACCTTCAGAACTTTACTAAAAATTCAATCTATCTACAGCTAAATCTAGTTACTGCCATCAACGGATATAAACAAACTGGACTATAACCTTAGCATGACAACAGATTGACGAGACTCATTGAGGAGCTTTAGGCAGAAAATAAATGACACTTCTATACAGTTGCAAGATATAGTGAAAAAATAAATTACCAGATAAATTTGCAAAATAGGCAAACACTTAAGATAAAGTTAAATGCTATATCTTAATATGTAGACATTCAGAATAGACTGTCATGCAGGGGTGGAAAAGAGAACGTAAAAAATTGCATGAATCATCTCACCATTAGCACTTCATTGACTTCCGTGGTTGACATATGTAAAGTATTAAATAGCACAGATATGGATAGACCAGACAAAATTTTGTGCTCAAAGACTACTGTCATTTTCACAAGTAAATCTGCAGCGAGTTTACTGGTTCATCTCATTAGTACATATGTTACTTCACCATGTTAATCAAAGAGGAAAAAATATTGAATTAGATTTCAGTACTGCATTACTTTAAGGATTCCTGTGAAATAACACAATTGTGGAAAAGTATTTAAGAAGTCAAAGGAAGAAAATTCAATGCAGCCACTATCTCACTCTCTTGCCAGTTACTGAATTACATTTTCCAGCACCAACCCTGTGTAATTTAACCTACAATGAAAGTGATTAAAATTAATTGGCTATGAAGACCTTTGGGACATTTGAGAAGTAAAATGCCATATAAAGGAGTTATTTCTTTTGATTATCACTCACGCTTAATCTCTCCATATAGTTGGATGCAGGATTACTTAGTTAACAGTATGTAACCCTCAGCAATGCTTATGGAGTCCAAACAAACTGTAAATGAGGAGATGGATGTAAAGAAAAACACAATTTGCTGTTTCATTACTATTTTACGAATTATTTAAAATTATAAAAATTTATAAAATCCAGACATTTAAAAACTGGAATGTAAATTGATTGGCTATGAAGACACGGTGGGGCACGGTGGCACAGTGGTTAGCACTGCTGCCTCACAGCGCCAGAGACCCGGGTTCAATTCCCGCCTCAGGCGACTGACTGTGTGGAGTTTGCACGTTCTCCCCGTGTCTGCGTGGGTTTCCTCCGGGTGCTCCGGTTAAAATTATAAAAATTTATAAAATCCAGACATTTAAAAACTGGAATGTAAATCAATATATAGCACTATTTATATTTGAATCTGTATAATTTTAAAACTTAATGAGAATAGTGAACTCTGTGACTGTGCTGGAGCAAATAACAAAGAGATTGTTTAAAGTTTTTAAGAAGCATCAATTAAACTTCATGAGAGAGGAGTTTTGGCACATTGATTGGTGTGGAGAAAGTGAGGATTACAGATACTGAAGATCAGAGTCGAAGAGTGTGGTGCTGGAAAAGCATAGCCAGTCAGGCAGCATCCAAGGAGCAGTTGAGCTGACTTTTTCAGCATAAGCTCTTCATCAGGAATGAGGTGGTGGCCCAAGGAGGCTGAGAGACAAATGGGAGAGGGTGGGGCTGGAGGGCAAGGTAGCTGGGAATGCGATAGGTCAATGGAGGTATGGGTGAAGGTGATAGGTTAGAGAGGAGGGTGGAGCAGATAGGTAGGTAGGAAGGAAGGACAGGTAGGACAGTTCAAGAGGATGGTGCTGAGTTGAAAGGTTGGATCTGGGATAAGGTGAGGGGAGGGGAAATGAGGAAACTGGTGAAGTCCATATTGATCCCGTGTGGTTGGAGGGTCCTCCTGGCCCCATCTGCATTTTAGAGAGACCATTCCCTCACGACTCTCTTATTAGGTCCACACCCCCACTAACCCACTCTCCCCTCCCAGCACTTTACATTGCCACAAGAAGTGCAAAACCTGTGCCCACACACACCTCCTCACTTTTGTCCAAAGCCCCAAAGGCTCCTTCCACATCTGCCAGAGATTTACATGCATTTCCACACATGTCATCTACTGTGCCTGTTGCTCTCGATGGAATCTCCTCCACACTGGGGAAACGGTGCCAACTTGCAGAATATGTCACAGAACATCTCTGGGTCACACGCACTAAACAACTCACCACCTTGTGGCTGAACACTTTAACTCCTCCCATTCCGCCAATGACATGCAAGTCCCGGGCCTCCTGCACTGCCAGACTTTAGCCACCCAATGCCTGGGGGAGGAGCGCCTCATGTTCTGCCTTAGGATCGCCACTGGGTCAAAATTCTGAAGGAATGGTGATAATATTTTCAAGTCAGAAAAAGGAGTTGTTTGGAGGAAGTTGCAGGTCTTCCCGTGTATCTGCTAATCTTGTTCTTCTAGATAGAAGTGTTTGTGGGTTTGGAAGGTGCTGACTAAGTGAATTTATATAGTGCATCTTGTAGATGGTGCACACTACTGCTACTGAGTCTTGGTGGTGGAGGGATTGAATGTTTGCGAACGTGGTGCCAATCAAGCAGACTGCTTTGTTCTGGATGACTCAAGCTTCTTGAGTATTATTGGAGCGAGACCCATCCAGTGGAAATGAGGAATATTCCATCAAACACCCGACCTGTGCCTTGTGGATGGGCTTTGCGGAGTCAGGAATTGAGTTGTAGGTTTCCAAGTCTCTGACGCTGTGCACTGCCTGCTATCTACTTGCTCATATACAATTAACATAATGGTAAACTTGTGAGTTTTTTGGTTAAAGCTGAATGTTTGTAGGTTTCAATCCCTATCAAGAACAGTTTATAAAAGTCATCAGGATCAGAAGGAAAATACTGATGAAAGCAATTCAACTTGGATTGACCAATCTATTGCAGGAAATACCCAGCTGTTTGTTTTTTTGTAAAAATTGATATGTGGGCTCCAATCTTCCCTGGGGAATGCCAGAGGCTGGTTGCTTCTTCCCATGGTGTTCTTGCAGTGCCCGACATTCATTTCTGGCATGGATGGGATTGCTAGAACCATCGGCTCAATCCACGTGACCAATAAATCTTGAAAAGGAGACTTTGTCCCTTCTGAGGGGTGAATCTCTGACCCTCACCTTGATAAAGCTGCCTGGATTGTGTTTCAGCTGTGGGATGGCCTTGTTTAAAGTCAGTAATTTTTTTAAACTGAGGTGGCCAACAGTACAATGTAAACATTCAACTCCCTTAAAGTTCAGCCTCAAGTATATAATTGCTATGTGATGCTTCTGGATATGTCTCCCAAATATGTCTCTTTTCCCCACTTACATTTGTGGCCCAAGCTTTGGTGTCCGGTCATATATTTATGTAGCATTTGAGATCTGCTATGTAAGTTGTTTAATTCCATCCATATCAATAAAAATTCTTTTTCAGTAACTTCATTTTGAGTCCACATGTCCCCAACTACTTCAGGCTTCATAACTAAATCTTTTGTTGCTAGTGGTCAATTTGGTGCCAGAGATCAATTTATCGTGCAAGTTATTCCAGGATGTGGTTTTCAAGTACTCTGCAACACTCAACTGGATTATTTTATTCATCCTCAGGTTGCCAACAGATTCACCCAGTGGGAATACTGTCAACTAGTATCCACATGGTTTGAAGGATTAAAAGATTGTGAATCAACTGTTACAAATTTACCAGGAAATAATGTAACCCGATTACGTTTTTGGTAGTTAAACAGATGACATGTTCTGCAAAATAACACTTTGATTTAAGTCATTTGTTTATTAAATCAAAAACCAATTCAATTAAATCACAAAAGTTGCATTAAAAATTTGCAGTTCAAGTTCTGATCCATAATGTTAAATAGAATCAAATTTCATGGAGAATGGTAAGTAGAAAACCAATACTACCACATAGGACCAGAGCTTTTTCTTTGCAGGAGCAGCGCCCTCTGCTGCTAACAAATCCATCATTTGTGCCAAGGAGATTCAAATAGCAGGTTGATTTCTTGCAAACCGTACTGATTAGTTACATATTCAGATTTCACTGCACGGACTTTCCTATTCCAATGGAATAAATATTAGTTATGATATTGTACAACAGGTTTTGTTTTTATTTTACTGGGAGGAACAGAACAATCCTAAACTTCTTATGCAATGCTGTCAGCCGTTTACCTCCAACACTGCTTTAAGGTTAAGTGGACCATACAGCTCCTTGACCATTTAATATTATCATGGTTGATACAATCCTGACACTGCCCTAAGGTTAAGTGGGCCATACAGCTCCTTGAACATTTAATATTATTATGGTTGATATGATCCTGACTTTAATGTCATTTTCCCATCATTCCCCATTACCTTTGATAGTTACATCTATCCAATATATTTAACAATTCATCTCAGTAACTTTGGTCAAGAATTTGAAGATTCAGGATTCTTTAAAAAAAAAAATCAATGCCATCTTAAAATGGGTAATAATCCCGATTTTAAAACCTTACCTTCTATTTTAAGCACCCCCTACCCAGAGAGCGGAACATCCTCAGTATTGACTTTGTCAAGTCTCCTCAGAACCAAATATTTCAAAATATCTTGTCAATTTTCTTCAGTCTAATAGACCCAATTTTTCTTCATAAGGGCAGACTCAAAATCACCCAAATAAACCTTCGCTAAATTGTTTCCAGCACAAGTATATTCTTCCTTAATTAAGAGCAAAACTGTACACAGTACACTAGGTCTGTTCACCACCACCCTGTACAGCAAGACCTTTCTTTTTGTATTTTATTACCTTTTACAATATATGTCAACATCCAATAGGGTTCCATATTTTCCAAAGTACAGTTGCTGGGCTGTGTATAATTTATAGTTTTCTGCTTTGTCTCCTTTACATGAACATGGATGCTACAGCCGCAGTTTTCTAATTGACTGGGACCTTTCTAGAACTTCTGCCAGTAATACTCCCTTCACCAACTTAAGCAATCTTAATTAGAATATATATTCTCAAGAATCAGGAAATTTTATACAATGTAGACACATGAAGTTCCTTTACGTCTAACATGAGAACATAAGAAATAGGAGTAAACTACATGGCCCTTGAATCCCACTTTACCATTCATAATTACTGTAGTATCTAGGGCCTAATCTCCACTTTCTTTCTCAATCTCTTAATAATAAATGATTCAAAATGGGGAGAAAAAAGCAGCTTAAAATAAATTATTGTTTGACTATCAATTATAGCAAGTGTGTTCGGGTTTGCTGAGCTGAAGTCATAACCTGAATATATTTGTGCACAGAAAACAACTATGATACTGACTAATACTTGGTTTGTCCACGTATACCTTCTCTGCATTCCAGATATTTTCCAAAAAACATTCTTTGAAATCTTCAAACTGAAGGACTTGGAATAAGATTTACAGTGATGCAGTAGGTCAATACCTCTATAAATGCTTGTTAATACATAAATTTCAACATTGGAAAATAAATTTTATTAAGAGATATATATATATTCCTCATCTACTTATTTAAAACTTCAGACAACACATTTTAAAAAGCCAAACTTAGTGCAATTTTTCCACATCTGTGTGTTACTTAAACAAGAGTTGGTGAATTAAGATTTTTAAAATTAGTCTGACAAAACATTTTACAAAATCATGTAAATAACATCAACTGACTAAATGAGCAAAAGCACTTAATTAAAACCTTTGAAGTGAAATAATTTCAGAATATTTAAAGTAATACAGGTGCATTCTCCTCTGAAAGTGAGCAGAAAGCAATACTTGTGACTATTAAATCCTGTAAAACCTCTTCAGCCAGCCTATAGAACTGCGTTGATACTGATTTGGCATCTTTTGCATGGTAAATACTCATTCTAAAAAGTTGCAATTAAATTATTTTCTACTTAGCTTAACTGCAAAATGCAAATTTTTGTCACGTTTGACACAAGTACACTTAGTCAGATTTTTACTCTGAGAGTTGCACTGTAATTACTTTGACAGAATGGCATGTTTCAAGTCACAATAATAAAAAATAAATTAAAACCAAACTGGTTGAGTATATTAACCATATAGTATATGTGGAATAAAGGACTTTTAGATATGTTTGCTAAGGCAGCTAGGTTCTCAATGAACATGATTTTAAAAAATGGATTATTTATTTGATATTGATTTTTTTAAAATGCCATTCAAATAATTTCAGATTCCCAACAGAAGATCGTATTAAAACATGTCCTCTGTACAGTTCCAAAATTTTGCATATACCGCAATCGCAGGTAGTGAATTTATTGCTCTATACAAAGCAGAAACCTCCTGATATCTCCACATTCTATGGCCCTTTCAAAAAATTTTTTTTAGCTCAGCTATCGTTTTTACCATGAGGCGCTATTGTCATATCTGTTCTTCTTGATAGCTGATTTCCCTGCATGTACGGCATCAGCTTATCAGTTTAGTGATACTATCAAAGAAAAAAATGCATAAAATTTAATTGGGTATTTAATGAATTTGAGTGGGGTTTACTCTCAAAAATAGCTATTTATAGACCCATATTAAAAACATCACACATCAATAGAAGTAGCTGTACAAAGAATGAACAGAAATTTTGTTTCAAGATAATTTTTCAAAAACCTATTAGTTGTATAAAAGTCAATGTAAACTCTATCAAATATGAAAATATGAAATATACACAAAATTTACACTAAGTTTCTATCAAAGGTATGATTGGTGAAATGGTAGATGATTTTGTGGTTGTCTTGTTACATGCCACATAAACATTCAGTGACATATTATTTTCATCTCTGACCACCTCTTTTTATCATAACTTCACGGATTTGTTTGTCAAGCTCACTGATAATCCGATCCTCGTGAGTGTATACCCCTGTCCTTAGTAAAGTGTCCCTCTCCTCTATGAGCCGAGCAAGGTAGTTGTCCAAAGCCTCATCTGGACGTTGAACATGATCTCCAGCCTCCCTTCCAACTGCAGGAGCACGCTGATCTGAAGCTTCTTTGACTTCTTGTAGCTTTAACCTGATAAAAATATAAAATTTCTATTATTCATGTCTTTTAAAAAATTTACGTTCTAATAGTACTTCCTGTGAAACAAGCAAATATTTCAGATTCCTTAAACCATGAAATAAAAAGAATTAAAAATGGAATGAGAGGTGCAATGATTCAGTGGAGGTGAAATATCATCACACAATGTCTTCTAGTTGTGAATTATAGATGAATGTTTATCTTTCATTGAGTTTTGATCTTTGCTGCAGCCCTGTGAGGAATGTTAGATGTGGGTGAGAAGGGGAACTACCATCACTTGTCATATATATATAGCTTTCAGCTTCACAGTCATGTTACGGGTACATTAGCAAAGAACAAATCGAGGTTAAGAACAGGCAGAAATGGTGCTAGGCCTCTTTCAACAATGTCACAAAGCCTCAAGGCTATCTACTAACTTAAAATGCAAAACATTCCTTCATCAAAATATTCTGAGAAAAAGTAAGATTATGGAAAAATAATAGGAGCATTTCAATGACACATTCAAGGTCACAAATTCACAAATGGGAACGCTATCAAAGGTAAGTGCCTTTGATGCCATCACAACGTCCGACAGAATCGGAAAATCTGAGTTTAGCACTCACTGAATCTAAAATGTGGAACATGCTGGAAAGACTGGCATGTAAAACAAATTTCTCTGTTCAAATCGTATGAGCGCAAGTTACTAATATAAGAACACGCAGCATGGACTGGTTGGAGCAAAGGGTCTGTCTCTGTGCTGGATGACTCTATGACTCCATGAGGTAGAATAGATTATTTCACCTGCTTCGCCATTCAATACAATCATGGCTGACCTTGGGCTTCAGCTCCAGTTTTCCAATATGCGTAAAGCCAACAACTTAACTTTTGCTCAAGCTTTCCAGATACCTTACGCTTCCAAGGTAATCATAGAGACGTACAACATGGAAACAGACTTTTTGGTCCAACTAATCGATGTCAAACTAAACTAGTCCCACCTGCCTGCGCTTGGCCCATATCCCTCCAAACCTTTCCTATTCACATACTTATCCAAATATCTTTTAAATGTTGTAACTGTACTTGCATTCTCAACTTCCTCTGGCAGTTCATTCCACACAGAAACTATCTATGTGAAAAAAAGTTGGCCCTCATGTCCTTGTTAAAACATTCTCCTCTCACCTTAAAATATTTTCTCTAGTTTGAACTCCCCCACCACCCTAGGGAAAAAGACCCTTGCTGTTCTCCCTATTTCTGCACAAGGTTTTATAAACCTCTATTAGATCACCCTTCAATCTCCTAAACTCCAGTGAAAAAAGTCCCAGCTTATTTTTATAACTCAAACCCTCCATTTCCAGCAACATCCTGGTAAATCTCTTCTGAACCCTCTCCAATTTAATAATGTCCTTCCTATACCAGGGTGACCAGAACTGCACATACTACTCCAGTACAGGCCTCACCAACATCCTGTACAACCTCATAATGACATTCTAACTCCTATACTCCAAAGTCTGAGCAATGAAGGCAAGTGTGCTAAACACCTTCTTAACCATCCTGCCTACCTGTGATGCAAATTTCAAAGAAATATGTACCTGAAACCGTAGGTCTTGTTGTTCTCCAACATTATCCAAGGCACCAGCATAAATTGCATAAGTCCTGCCCTTATTTGTTTTACCAAAATGCAATACCACACATTCATTGAAATTAAACTCTCTCTGCCACTCCTCAGAGCATTCACCAAATTGATCCAGATCTCTTTATAATCTTCAATAACCTTCTTCACTGTCCATTATACCACCAATCTTGGTGTTATCTGCAAACTTACTAATCACGCGTCTTATATTCTCATCTAAATCATTTATATAAATGACAAACAAAAGTGAATCCAGTACTGATTCTTCTGGAACATTGCTGGTTACAGGCCACCAGACCAAAAAACAACCCTCCACCACCACTCTCTATCTCCTACCATAGAGCCAACTTTGTATCCAATTGGCAAGGTCACCCTGAATCCCATGTGATTTAACTTTATTAATTAATGTACCATGTCAAACTTTGTCAAAGGCTTTAAAAGTTCATGTAAACAACATCTACCACTCTATTCTCATCAATCTTTTTGGTTAATCAAAAAAGCAGAATCAAGTTTGTGTGGCCTAATTTTCCTCATGCAAAACCATGTTGACTATCCCTAAATCAGTCCTTGCCTCTCAATGCATGTAAATCCAATCTTTCAGAATCACCTCCAACAACTTACCCACCACCGATGTCAAGCTCACAGGTCTATAGTTGCCAGGCTTCTCCTTAAAGCATTTCTTAAATACAGGCAGAATATTAGTCACCCTCCAGCACTTCATCTGTGGTTATAGATGATTCAAATATTTCTGCTAGGGGCTCTGCAATTTATTCCCTAACTTCCTGGATACACTTGGTCACGTTCAGAGATTTGTCCACCTTAATGTTTTCTAAGACTTCCAGCACTACTTCTTCTGTAATGTGAACTGGCTTTCAAAACATAAGTATTTATTTTCCTGAATTCTCTAACCTCCATTTGTTTCTCCAGAGTAAAAACTGGTTTTAAGAGTTAATTTAGTATCTCTATTTCAAACTCATGCTTGAAATGCAGCAGTCATATGAGTTCCCTTCCCTCAATATCCTAATTGAGAACTCGGCCTAGGCATTCTGCATCACTGCTATTGCAAACCTACCTAGTCAGTATTCATGCTAGTATTCCTGCAGTTTCACATGCTACAAGATTAACCTCATCAGCAGCCTTGTTAATAGGGCTCTGAGCCATTTGTTCATTGTTTAAACTTGCTGCTGAAATAGGGAGTATCAAAGCCTGCAGGATAGCGTAATCAGATAATCTCTCACTGTACATTATAATATATCTTGATTCTGAACAGTGTCCAGTATCTCTCTGATTAACCTACACATGTGAACCTAGATATTTCACGTGGCCAATAGCACAAACATGGTATTTGTTACAAATAGGTGTTTGTGTCAAGCCAAAAAGACCTCCTGCAAGTCACACAAACGAGTGACATAGTATATGAAGTTTGGTGATGTGTGGCCATATATGCCAAAGAATGAGTGATAACATTAAACAGCATTTCCCTTCGACTGTCCACAACAAGAAAGGTAGTGGTAATACCCATACAATCCATGCTTGCAAAACTCACAACAAAGTCCAACAATAGGTCAGGATTTGCTGAACAATTGAGTGTGTGGTGTATTACACGGACAACCATTTAGTATCACCAAGTTCACAGTGGGCTGCTTATGTGTACTGGAAGCTATGTGTATAAATATACAAACCCTGTTCTTTACAAAAAGAACATGTGTGCACACTGTACCTGTTTCAACTCAATAAAATGAAGCAATATTCTCTGCTTCATTTCCCAGGGCAATTCAGTGACCAATCAGAACCAATCTGACTGATTTGAAATTTAAACAAAGCCTGGAAGTTAATTGTCAATCATTACTAACTAGTGGATACTCCATGATACTATCAGAGTCTACTTGTCAAGCAGTGCTTTCCTCTCATAAAACAAAAATGTTGGTTTTCTCTTCAAATTAGTATTTCTTGTGAAATGTCCTGATGAATGCAAGATAAAAAACAAAGAAAAAACATGTTTCCTTAAAACAATACTCAAGTTCTGTAGTGCCAAATGATTATTTTTCGAACCAATTCACCCCAAATATTGCGCTTATTGCTAAGGCTTATGAATATGGTTCTCTTTTCATATCATGCACATATATCAAATGTTTAACATTTTTATCTTAAGCTTAAAATTAGGTAATTACGTGGCATTTCTCCACTTTCTGGTACCTGTTCAATTCATTCCTAATTTCTGCCAATTCTTCTCGTTCTGTTTTAACTACTTCTTTCTCCTCAGCTGCCAGGTAACGCAACCTCATATGTTCCAGTTCTTGTTGCTGTTTCTTAAGTCGTGCCATAGCATTTTCTTGCTCACGCTACAATAAAATACATTAAAATAAAATTGCAATCAGTGAATTACTTTCCAGACTCAATTACTAACAGCTTATGAATGACATTTAAATTTATTCAACTAACTTTTCATTGATAATTCAAGAACTTTGCATTTTTATCTGATTTACCGCTCAAGTATATTGAAGAGTGTGAAGCTCCTATAATGAATTTGACATTTAAACTTATTATTTTAACTGATATTTTCTGATTCCGACTCTGTACTTATTAATGATTCAAATTGATTGTTGAGTAGATGCAGAGTTGCTTGTCTATTTACACATTAACCTGTAAGCCCTCTACAGGATCCTGTAATTTTGACTGGTCAACTGATTGAAACTTTCAGTGTAAAAGCTCATAGGAAATCTAACAACACTCATAGCATAATCCAGCCATGTACAGTAATCCTGAAGCAGATTCTTAAGTAGAAGTCTACTTGCACTCCAAACAAGAGTAAATCAAGTTGCAAAGTTATTTCATAATTAGAACGGAAACTAAATCTAAGAAAATTCTCCTGCCTCTAAAATAGTAAAGCTACTTTGTAACGTGTTTCCCTCCTGACTACAGCTCATGGGGACGAAGGGCCAGGTCTATGTTAAATCATTTAAGGATAATTTAACATCTGTCTATTGACAAAGTTTGCACAGTATTAGTTTCAAATTTTGGTTTTGTATTGAAAATGGTTCTTACAAATATTTGATCAAACAGCATGATAGTAATGATATGCCTGTTGTAAAACATGATTTGGAGACGCCAGTGTTGGACTGGGGTGTACAAATTTAAAAACCACCTGATCAAGGAGCAGCGCTTCGAAAGTTAGTGCTTCCAAGTAAACCTGTTGGACTATAACCCGGTGTTGTATGATTTTTAACCCTGTTGGAAAACTACCTGATCTCTTCAGAACATGAATATTAACCAGTGAAATAATTCTCTATGAGGATGATAAAAAAAAGTAGGGAGACACAAGTCTACATTCTTAGCGCTATGTAACTTCGGTAGTATGAAAGACAGGTTTGTGATAAGCATAAAGGGTTCTACAAGTTCAGGTGATTCTCCATCTGGTGTATGCTTGCTATTGTCCATGAGTTTGGCATTAAATGCTCAGTTCTAGTACTGTATTGTTTTTATTCTCTGTCATAATATCCCTGTCTGTATATTAATGTGTTTATTAATATTTTCTGAAAACAATATTTTTGTTTATATACATGTTCACACTTCTGTTACCAGAAGAAATAAAATTTAATTAATGTGAAATAATTGTGTTCAATTTGTTTGTTTTAATATTCTGAGCTCTGGCTTGGCACCTTTTGAATGGCATCATCAAAACATAGTCTCATCATGTGGATCTCATGAACTAGGCTGTAGTACAGTCCCAGTATAATATTTATCTGAACTACTTTGAAATGGAGCATTAGAGTTCAGCAACTTATCAAAACAGGCAAAATGTGATCTCAGTACTGTGTTTGTTCTGATTCCAACACAAATAAAACATTTATAAATCTTTAGCCCACCATTTCATATAGTGG
Organism: Chiloscyllium plagiosum; assembly: GCF_004010195.1. Taxonomy (NCBI): domain Eukaryota; kingdom Metazoa; phylum Chordata; class Chondrichthyes; order Orectolobiformes; family Hemiscylliidae; genus Chiloscyllium; species Chiloscyllium plagiosum. The sequence goes on from NC_057711.1 coordinate 70,306,557, forward strand.
CAATCCTTAAGCAAAAAACTGTTAACCACATCATAATTTATTTACATATGTTGACAACCAAAAAACATCATAAACGTACACCATATTTCATAACCTTTCAAGTGGTCTCACAGTGGGGGCAGCCAAGCTATTTGAGACAATAAGCAAAGACTGTTTTTTAATAATTAAGATTAAATTCATTCCAAAATATATTGGAAATGATATGTAACTGATGTAGGAAGACATCTTAGTGTCAGAGACTAACAATTTAAATGTTTCATCACTTAGTTTTGATGTTATTGAATGCATAAACTCCCAAGTAAATGATCTGCCAGTACAGCACATAAAACAATACTTTTCACTGTATCTTGGTACATGCAACAACAATAAATCAATTAATCACTTAAAATACAGTACATCACTAAAACAGAAAGAACAGAATTCTCTTTTGCAAGTGTCACTGTTAAGAGGTCTCTCTACCAAGTAAATAAGCATCTTTACTTGGCAGTACTGCTCATAAATCTGAAGAGTTGTTGTAAACATACAGCCATTAGACTAAACAATAGTCAATCGCTGGTCATTGCACACTGGTTGCTAAGCTATAGCACAAGCCTTTGGCAGATACTGAAGAATGCAACAAGAGTGGTTTTCTGAAAATAACCCAGAGTTGTCAAGCGTATAAAACAACCTGGATGACTTCAAGATTTGTTTTTTTTTGCATATAACTGCTTCATTTTCAGAAAAATTTACAACAAATCTTTAACCAATTTTTTCTTAAATAAATCAATTTAGAGAAAAAAAATGCTGAAAGGTTGAGAAGAATGCAACGGGAACAGGAGTTCTTAGAACTGACAAGAGTTTCCAGTAAAGAATATCTTTAGCTTTCAGAGATCACTGTTTGCACATATTCTTTAAATACTCCAGCAAAAACAATATTAACACACAAAATGAACACAGACAATATAATCAGAATAAATGTTACTTGTTGCATAAATTGTTATTGCAAACTTAAAGTTGGATCAAGTATGGCTGCACATTGATGGTCTGTGTAAAAACCTCAAAAGGATACATCATGTTCTGTCTAAAGTAGACTACAGCTGGATGTTATCATTAACATTTTATTAGGGAGTTTTGAGATTTCCTTCTGCGTGCAATAGGTTATGGAAAAGCTTTGACAGAACTCCACAAAGATTTTGGAGCTAAGACATAAACTGAGATTTTAGACCTACCGGGATTCAGTAAGACTTTAATCAAGTTTTGACATTTATTCTGTGAAATAATTAAGTTTAATCATAAAACTTGAGAGCACATGCCAATTGTGGTTCCTGCAGCTGAAGATATCCTCATATTTAAGCAAAAATATGCAACAAAAAAAAAGTTTTGGGGGCAGTCTTGATCCAGAAAACTCCTGCCTATATGCTGTACATGATGCAGAGTGATGTGGGTTCAATGTGGGTTCAGTTCGCACATCAGCGAAGATCTCCCCTTTTGCAACATCTCCTGAGGAATGGTGACCCTCAGGTTGAAATCACCACCAGTCATATTTCTCTAAACAGAGTGCAGCTTTATAATTGTCTGGGACTATGGCAACTTTACTTTATACTAACGTACCGTCTGCAGCGTTACAATCATGAGGTAAATATTCTTCTTACAAACAAGATGATGACAATGTTGGCAATTTGCTCTACAAATCCATCAAATCCCCGATGAAGGAGCAGTGCTCCGAAAGCTTCCTTCATCAAAAACCCTTGGGGCAAGCTGGTTTTTGGATTTTGGAATAAGTGACCATTACATGGTGAAATAAAAAAAATACCAAACAGCAGGCGCACCAGTGAGTACTACGAGTGCTGAGACAGAACTGACATCTGCCAGAGCTGGGCCATGCCGCCATGTCACATTTCAGTGACGTGGGTCGAGTGGGTGTGGAGTTGGGTTAACTGTTTGCATGCCAAACAACGTTGTTATGAGAAAAAAACTTCACGAAGAAAACTTCAGATTTCGGAGCTTTTCGGATTTCGGATATAGAATTGTCTACCATCCTTCCAAACAAAACTGTTGAACTATAACCTGGTGTTGTGTGATTTTTAACTTTGTCCACCCTAGTCCAACACTGGCACCTCCACATCATGGCAACCAAACATCAAAACTGAAGGGAAAGTGCCGTCACAGCGATTTACAATGATAAATGTAAACAGAGGTGTGAGGAAAATGAAAATTATTTGAGAACCAAGTGTGTTCAGGATGTGAGATTTTTAGATCTATATCTGCAAGAAATAAGATTCCCACTTTCCACTGTTCTAATATATGACCCTAAAAACTACATTGTCATGCTTCCTCTCTTGAAGTTATTAATTTGTTACTGATCCTTCAGTATTTTGCTCAAGTGGTTTGTGCACATGCAAGAGACGAGACACTTAAAGATGGTATCAACGCGACCAAAAGGGAAGTTAAATCACTGCCCAACCAATATGATCATTTTCTAGACAGCCCACAGGCCTCACAATGCAGCTATAAACAAAGATAATTTAAGATGACCTTTTATTGCCTAATCCTAGCACAGTCAAGCAAAATATAACTTTTAAAAATGCATTCACAGGACGTGAACATCACTGGCTAGGCTAGTAGCAATTGCTCATCAGGCAGTTAGGAGTCAACCACATTGTTGTGAATCCGAAGTCTCACTGTAGGCCAGACCAGGAAGTGACTGCAGTTTTCTTTCCTGAAGGACATCAGTGAACCAGATGGGTTCTTTACTGTCACTTTAGTTATGATGGCTAAAAAACTTCAAACTGGCTAAGTAGTATTAAATCCAAGTAGAACAGAGTTTACTTAAAAAGGAAAATATCATAAAGTCTATTATTTACTGAAATACACAAATATCTCCATAACTGTTAACATCAAAATACTGTGGTATTCACAAACTAATTCCTGAATATCCCAGTTGTAATTTCTAAACATATGCTTAAGAAACACATGACAATCGCACAAAACAATGTTTGTCAAAAAAAGCTTTTGTTGCCACCTCAGTGACTTTTACTAAAATAAAAATAAATGTCACATTTCTAAAATGTATTGATGTAAACATTCAATCTTTGTAGAATATTTACTGCCATTGTTAATACTAAGAATACTTGAGCTGAAGGCAATATCCTCAACGCTACCTTAATTAATGACTTCCTACAGTAGCAATTCAAGTTTATATTTCTCAATTTTATACAGTAATCCCTTTACAATGTGATTGCTAAGTGCAGATCAATGGGAAGCAGAAGAGAGATTATGGTAATCTTGTCTGATAGTAGACAAACAGGAGTCTGGAAGAACACATCAAGCCAGGCAGCATCAGGAGGTGGAGAAGTCAATGTTTCGGGTATAACCCTTCTTCAGGTTGACTTCTCCACCTCCTGTTGCTGCCTGGCTTGCTGTGTTCTTCCAGTCTCCTATCTGTCTACTTTGGATTCCAGCATTTGTAGTTTATTTTGTCTCTAACTAATCTTGTTTGATAGTTTAAATAGTTATGGTGAGCGACCGAATGTTTCATGTTTGCAGGTACAGGGATGAGAGGATGCAAGACAGCAAAGGTGTAGATAGACAGAAAGGGCAGATAGAGACTCAGCCTGCAAGAGGACATTGGCATGATAAGAATGGCTCAAGCATGTGAGAAAAATTAACAAGATAATATGGTGTTAGAAAGGACAATAAAAGCAATCAGAACAACTTTGCTGACAATCTTCCCAATAAAATTGATCTTTTTCCATTTTGAAACATGGAATTTAAGAAGTGATTACTCAAACCACGGTTTACATAGGACACATTTGAAAGGAACAGGAGATGCTTTACCTGTTTTAGCCGTGCTAACTCTTTCAACGCTCGCCCCCACTGCTGCTTATAGTGCAGCTTAGATTTTGTGGCCGATTCCAATTTCCTCTCAAATTCCACCTAATAAAAACATCAAAGGTTGAAACAAAGCTTATGTTGTGATATCACTTAAAAAATTACTACTTCTATTTTCAGAAACAAGATCTGAATCCATGTAAATGTTTTAGAAGAAGTAGAATTTTGGCATAATGGGCTGAAATTATTTTTTAAGAACACTTTTACACAGCATTCACTTCATAAGTAATTTATCTCTTGTTCACTTCAGACAGCTGAATTAAATATTATCATCATTAAAGCAACTTTAATATATAAAAGCCAAATGCTGCAGATGCTGGATACGAAATAAAAACCAAATGCTACAGAAACTCAGCACATCTGGTGAGAAAAACAAAATTAATATATCGAGTCCAATGACTTTTCTTCTGAACTACAATATACTTGGATTTATATTTGAAGGATCTAATTAATAACATTCGATTAGGAGTACTTGAATTCATGAGTGGGAATAGGTTTGCCCTATCCACTCTGTCCCGACCCCTCATGATTTTGAAAACTTCTATCACATCTTCTCTCCAAGTCTTCTTCTTTCCAAGGCAAGCAGTCCCAACTTCTTCAATTTTTTTGTCTTAATTGGTGTGTCTCATCCCTGGAACCATTTGTGTAAGTATCTTCAGTGCTCTATCTAATGCATTCACTTCCTTCCTTCAGTGTGATTCTCAGAACTATGCACAGTACTCCAGCTGAGGTCTAATCATTGTCTTAAAAGTTTATCATAACCTTCTACTTTTGAGTTCTTTGTCTCTATTTATGAAGCTTAGAATACTGTATAATTTCTCTCTCTACCTGTCAAGCCACCTTTAATGATTTATGCATAATTATAACCAGCTCTCCTGTACACCCTTTTGAACAGTATCCTTTAGTTTATGCTGCCTCCCATGTTACACTGCCCAACGTTGAACCCCATGTACCAAATCTTCCATTATCTGCCAAAATGGAAGCATGGGGTAAACTTCAGAGATGCTGTTGCGTTTGATTTGATTTGATTTATTGTAGTCACATATACCTAAGTATAGTGAAAAGCTTTGTTTTGTAAGCAGTACAAGCAGATTATAGTAAGCCAGGACATACAGATCATAGGGTGCTTAGACAAAGTGAGGTATACAGGTTAAACTGCACAGGAAGCATGCAAAGTAAGATCAATATTAACAAGATCAACATTATTTGAAATTGGAGAGTCCATTCATCAGTCTAATAATGGCAGGGAAGAAGCTGTTCTTGAACCTGTTGGTGCATATGTTCAAGCTTCTGTATCTTCTGCCTGACGGAAGAGGTTATAGGAGAGCATCATGAGGGTGGGAGGAGTCTTTGATGATGTTGGCAGCCTTTCCTTGGCAGCGGGAAGTGTGAGCGGACTCCATGGATGGCAGGCTGACTTCCGTGATGGCCTGCGCTGTAGTTTCTTAAGGTCCTAGACAGAGCAGTTGCCATACCAGGCCCCTATGCACCCAAATATGCTTTCTGTGGTGCATCTGTAAAAGTTGGTGAGGGTCTTTATGGACATGTTGAATTTCATAAACTGCCTGAGGAAGAAGAGGCATTGTTGTGCCTTCTTGACCATCCCATCTGCGTGAGAGGTCCAGGACAGGTTGTCGGTTATCATCACTCCCAGGAACTTGATGGTCTCAACCTCCATTGATGTAGATGGGGGTGTATTCTCCTCCTTTCTTTCTGAAAAGAATGTTCAGTTCTTTTGTTTTGCCAACATAGAGAGGTTGTTACCATTGAACCATGACACCAAGCCCTCTATCTCCTTTTTGCATTCCAACTCATTGTTGTTTGATATCCATCCTACCACCCTGGTGTCACCAGCAAACTTGCAGATGGCATTCATTCAGAATTTGGCAACACAATCGTGGGTGTACATGGAGTACAGTAAGTGGCTGAGAACACATTCTTGGGGGGGCTCCTGTTGAGGGTTATCGAGGAAGAGGTGCAGGTTTCTATCTTCACTGATTGCAGTCTGTGGGTCAGGAAGCTGAGGATCCAGTGGCAGAGGGCAGAGCCAAGGCCTAGGTCTCAGAGTTTGGAGGCGATTATGGTGTTGAAGACAGCGCTGTAGTCAATCAGTAGGAGTCTGACATAGGTGTCATTATTGCTGAGATGTTTCAGGGACGAGTGTACGGCTAGGGAAATTATGTCTGTTGTGGACCTGTTATATCAGTAGGCAAGTTGCAGTGGATTGAGGGAGGCTGGGAGCGGAGAGAGGGGAGAGGAAATGAGGAAGCTGTGGAAAACATGCAGCTACCCCGTGTGGTTGCAGAGCCCCAAGGCGGAATATGAGGTGTTCCTCTTCCAGGCATTGGGTGGTAATAGTTTGGCAGTAGAGGAGGACCAGGACCTGCAAGTCCTTGACGGAGTGGGAGGGGGAGTTGAAGTGGTCAGCCATGGGTTGGTGGGTGCGGGTGTCCCAGAGATGTTCTCTGAAATGATCTGCAAGAAGTCGTCCTGGGAGTCAGGTCCACACACCCACCAGCACACACCCCATCCTGGCACCTTTCTCTGCCACTGCAGGAAGTGCAAAATCTATGCCCATACCACTCCCCTTACCTCCATCCAAGGCCCCAAGGGATCCTTCCATATCCGTCAGAAATACACCTGTACCTCTACCAATGTCATCTACTACATCCGTTGCACCCGGTGTGGTCTCCTCTACATTGGGGAGACAGGACGCCTGCTTGCGGATCGTTTCAGAGAACATCTCTAGGTCACCCGCACCCACCAACCCCACCGGCCCGTGGCTGAACACTTCAACTCCTCCCGCTACTCCGTCAAGGACATGCAGGTCCTGGGCCTCGTCCAACGCCAAACCATTACCACCTGATGCCTGAAGGAGGAACGCCTCATATTGCACCTTGGGACCCTGCAACCACACGGGATAATTATGGATTTCAACAGCTTCCTCATTTCCCCCCCACCAAACATTATCCCAGTCCCAAGCCTCCAACCTGGCACCGCCCTCTGGACTCGTCCATCACTGCTCCACTCTGACCTATCACCTGCTCCCTCACCTTCATCCACCTATCACTTTCCCAGCTACCTCCCCCAACCCCACCCCCCTCCTATTTATCTCTCAGCCCGGACCCACAAGCCTCATTTCTGATGAAGGGCTTATGCCCAAAACGAGAATTCTCCTGCTCCTCGGATGCTGCCTGACCTGCTGTGCTTTCCAGCACCACACTCTCGACTGTGGTGCACCCACCAGTCTGCAGAACTGAGTCTAATCTAGGTAGAGACCCCACTGAGATCAAAGTCTCTGAGCTGATGGTATAGGTAAAAGCCTTATCAGTGTATCCTCTGAGGGTTCAGTGGCTTCCTCCTCAGAGGTGGAGATGGAGAGTATGGTGTCTGCTACTGGCATCTTTAAGGCAGAAGTTTGTTGATTGCTGCTAGTAGCTCATAAGAAAAGAGAGTTGTGCAAAAGAGATCAAAACTAGTGCAGATTAAAAAGATGTTAGTGTTGATGGTAATGGAAAACAGCCCAACACAATGATGCTTGCTGGGTTTGTCACCCATTGGGGTCTCTCCATCTTGACTGGACCGATTGTGTTCTTCTCTGGCCAGCTTGTTGCACGGGCAATGTACCGCCCCCCCACATCTGCCTCTCTTGTTTTATGATTTCATGAGAATAGCCAGCACATCATGTTTGCATGATTAAAGAGAGGAAGATTGAGACAGAAATCGCTGAGAGCCATGGCGGACCAGATGCCATGAATCTCACTCGATTAAACACAGACAAAATTCAGACCTTTGTCTCAGAAAGCACAAACTATCTAAAACAAAATCAATAGTAAAATTTAACAAACTGAAGTTTCATATATGCTTCTTAAACTAGGGAACTTCCATTCCTTAATCATACTTGTATAACTGGCAAAGTGAACATCTTTTCAATAAGCCTATACAGTGCACAATTAGGGAGAACATGAAGAGAAGTATTTTTGATTTGCTCAGATTTCCTTCACTATTGCCCATAGTCTAGAATTTTTATTGTATACTGAAATGCCATTCTCATTCTAAAGCAGTCCATTCTGGTCCCCATGTGACATTTCAAGGGGATCAGAAAGTTTTAACTAATGAAATAGTAAATTGGCTGCTATGGCTGCACTGAATTTTAATCTTGGATTCAAACATGTCGGGCCATACTGGAATTTTTTCATCAATACATATGAGACTACTTTGCATCAACTTAAAGATGGAAGAACATGTGCAGCCCTCTATTGGTATTCCACCATCGTAAGGACAAATCATATTGAGGAACAAAACAACAAACAGTATTCTAGAAGAATTTTACGTGAGCAATAATCCAAAATATTGAGCCAATCATAATTATTAATGGACAGCAAAGCCCATAAACCTGAAGAGAAGTGAGTATTTCTGGTCAACTGAAGCAAAATTCTCAGCCACAGAAAGTGGTTGATGCCAAAACACTGCAATATTTTCAAGAAGAAATTAGAAACCATTCTTAGGGCTAAATAGATCACAAGATATGGGGAGAAACCAGGAACACCATACTGAATTGGACGATTAGTCATTATCAGAATAAATGGCAAAGCAGGCTTGAAGGGCCAAATAACCTACTCCTGCTATATTCCTATGTTATGGCTCACTGAGATACTGGCAAATTACATTATGCAAGAGAAAAACCTTTCAGGAAATTGCTTAAACTTCAACAGAAATCTAATACATTTCATGCTGGGTTACTGTTAAACTGCAGCTACTTAAAAGTAAATACCTACATCTGTTCATTTGCATTATCAACTTTGAAAAATCTAATTTTCGTGAATGACTTACACATGAAATTTTATGCAATAATTTCAAAGAAAGAAAAAGGTTTCATGATTCCAGTTTCATTTTCCATTGGAAGTTAAATAGCTATTTGAGAAAACGATTACTACAGATTGTGTAGTTTTTACTTAGAGTGAAAAATCAGCATCTTTATATTTGTCCCCATGATAAGATTTTCTTTTCAATCACGAATGTTTTATGTCAATCTCTACGAAGATAAAATAAATTGATTAAGCTTTATAATTCAAAAAATGTCTAATTATTTGCTTATCTCCATGTCATTTTTTCATCCAGTTTGTCTAACCAAAAATAACATTTTGTTGGGGCAATTTACCTCAACAAAACATTCAAAGGAAACATTTTTGAAGGTAATCACTCCTTTTAAAAAGGAACAAAATATGTGAGGTTGTTTTACTGATTTCTCTACGTTGGTATGGGAACTAAATTATATAAAAGACATCTGAATGCATTTTACCTTTTCAAGAGTTAAAAGATTGATCTCTGACTGAAGTCGAATTTCAGGTTTACTGCTCTGCTGCTCCTTGTACTGATGGAACTCTTTTTCAAGTAGTTTGTATTTCTGTTCTGCTTCATGGAGCTAGATAGAATTCATGAAAGGAAAAAAACTTTCAAGAAACTAAAGGAAGTCAGCTTATCCTTTAGACATTAAACAGATGCTCTAAAAATTCACATTCAAAATAAATGGGTTTTTAACACAACTGAAGTACATGCAGACTAACAGCAAGATAGCTGAACACTGCGGTTTAAAAATGGATGAATAATTTCATTGTTTACATCCTGCTGACAATGCCAGTGAGGATACTAAACAGCAACACATAACTAGCTAATTCTTCTACAGCAGATCATTATTTATACATCTATTCAGTTAGCACTTTGGCAGTTTACACTACATTGCAATAACTTTTTAATATATACACTGTACAATATCCAAGTGTAACTTAATAAATAGACCAACTAGTATACTGAGAACACAGATTTTAGGATGTTACTCCAGTAAGAAATTGAAAAATTATTCTTCCTCCTGATGACTAACTTCAAATTATAAAACATATGAGGTCATTAGTTACTGACAAAATGTTAAATGCTGACATGCAAAAATAACCTGCTTTTGATGAGTGTTAAAACTGAAGTTTTAATTAATGCAGTTTCTTAGACACAAATCTAAGTTGCTAAAACATATCAGCACGGAACAACACATTTAACAACCACGGAAATTGGTCTGAATACAATTATAAACAACACATCATCTGAAAATGTATAATAGTTAGCATAGTACCTAAACATGTGCAAATATTATGTATGAAAAAAAGTCCCGACCAGGAGCTTTTCTGGAAAGGGGAATCTTTTAAAATAGGTCCACAGTCTGAGGAGGAACAGTAGAAACATTCAGATATACTAAGTTTATAGTGTTTCATTGAATCGGCACTGAAGATGGGAAAGGCCTGGTTGTAGAACATACTTATTCTACAATTATGGGTACACAATGTAATAGAATTTATCAACTATGAAACTCGAATGAAACAAAGGCATAGATTTAGTTCAAAACAGTAGCTGCTTTATGAAACTTACTTGACAAATAGCTTAACATTTTATTAACAAGTGGCAAAATGCTGCAAAATAAACTGACAGCCAAAACAGAAAATGGAAATGGATCAATAGCTAGGGCAGTTCACAGTTAATTTAATTGCAAGTGCATTCAACCTAGACAGCAGAAATTTAAGATGCCACTTTCCAACTGCTTAAGACAACAAGTTGGTCACCTGAGCCCATGTGATAGTAATTAACACTGGAAGAGAGCTTTCTTATGTGGTCAATTGGCAATAAGACGTTTCCATTTCTGTGAATGAATTACAATTAATTCAAAAGTTAATTATTGTTAATTGGTCTGCAATTTCATTGCTTCATAAAGCATTACTGTCAATTTTCAATAACAATGTAGCAGAAAGCTATCCTGACAACTAATGTATAGCCCTCGACGCTTGAGTATTTCTGTGCACTAGATTACCAAATTGCTTTTAATCTGTTACCTTTTGGTCAAAGTAGAATTTTAAGATCTTAGATGAATGTGAAGAGAATATCTTTTCACTCTATGACAGTATAGAAGTGCTTTGTTCTTGTAACTGTGATTGAGATCTGGTATCGTCACTTGAGCAGTACATCAAGCAAAAGCTGAAAGCACTGTACTGAGCTAGATGCCTAAACTGTGTGCTCAAATTGTGAAATGGGAGTTACATCAATGATTTTCCAACTGGCAAGTGAGCTATCTCTGAGCAAAGATGACATGGAACTTCCTTAGGTGAAAAACACTGATGTGTGCAACGGGTGCAATTGTACAAATAAGTTCTAAAATAGTGGCATAAAGAAGTAGCCTAAATATTTTTGAGTGCATCTATAAATCTACATGGCTGGATTTTACATGTTCCTATCAGGCGTATTTTTGAAGGGGCTGTGTGGGAGAGAAAGGGGTTCACAGAAAACATGCCCACAATCTGGGAAGAAATGCTGGATGCGTTCTGCAAAACTAAGTTAATAATGTTTCACTTGTTAGGCACTGAAGGTGGAAAAGGCTTGGGAAAGAGCAGGCTGTAGGTGTCTGACATCATGTTGTTGACAATGAGACCGTTATGCAAGATCACCTGGTGCCAATTTTCATGGAGATTCTGATAAATGAAGACAAAAGTAATAACAAATTCAATTTCTAAGTGCAAATACACCAGAAAGAATACTTAATGTGATGCCATTGCTAAAATACCTACAAGCATGAAGAAATTAAAATTGCATGCTTCATTGACAAGATGGATGAGCACAATAAAGTAAGAACAAACTGATCATAAAGAATTACTAATGTTTTGAAAAAGCATCTTATGTTGCCTCTGACTAGCAATCCTTTTCCTCACCTGCTGTTGTAAACGAGACTTATCTTGTTCCAACTGGTTAAGTTTTAACTTTTCCAGCTCTACCTGACGGACAGAATCTTCTGTACAACGTCTCATGGTGTCTTGCATTTCTCGCAAACTCCGATCATGCTCATCTTGTAACTCTCTTCTCAACCTCTGGAGCTATATACAGGATAATAGTTCGAAAAACTTACAGATAAGCTTAATGACAAACAAGATAATTAATAAAATATTGATGATGCAGTAACTAATTTTGTTAATTCCTGTACAGGATGTCGCCAATGTTGGAAGTGCTTATTGTCCAGTCCAAATGCTATTGAAAAGGTGTGAAGAAGCCATTGCATCCCTTGTGAAGATATTTTCCACAGTGCTGTTAGGTGAAAAACAACAGGATTTTGGCCCAGCAATGGAGAAGGGTGCCAGATATTGAACAGCTGTCCTGTGAAACTTGTTTGCATTACATTATGCAAATTTCAACAGACTGATAAATTATTGGTTCATTAGATCTACTCTAATCTTATACACATCTTGCATGGTTGAGAGAGCTGACCACTCAACAAATTCAAGTGAGAACATCCTTTAGCTTAGTTTTCTCACAATATTTATCAATGAAAGCTCATTTTGAGTGCAGTGCTGTGGAAGTTTAAAAGCATACTATAAATGACACAATGTAACTTATGAAAATTGGAATGCAAGTTATGTTTGAGTATGAATCATACTTTGAAGCATTACAATAATTTGGACTAGTTATTTCAGGGCATTTCACCTAGACGGGTTTGTCATCAGTAACTCTTAGCCACAGATTTAATGGTCAGTCATAGACTGGTTCTTAGTAAGGTGAAGATCTGACAGCTTGAGATTATTAGGTCTGTTAACACATGATGCTGAGGTGAGCTTCTGACTCATATTCATGTCCTCTATAAGAATGACTCTTTTAAGCTCTGTAACATCACTCAAATTCACATTTGACTCAGCTGATCTGCTGTTGAAATCCTCATCCATGTCTTTGATTACTTCAAAGTATCAACACAATTTTGGCTAGTTTCCCTCAGTCTATTCCCCATAAACTTCAGATCATCCAAACCACGGCCATGTCTTACTTCGTGACATGCCTTATTCATCCATTACCCCTGTGCTCAACAAGATCAAGCAACAACTTGATATTGGAAATGTCATCCTTGTTTTCAAATCACTCCACAGCCTGTTATTTCCCATCTCTATGATCTCTTCCAGTCTCACAACTCATTTTAAGAGTTTTGTACTCCTCTAATTATTGTCTTTTGTGTATTCCCAATCATAATTGCAGCACTTTTGGAGTTATTTAATTCCCAAGCTCTGGAATTCCCTCCCTCCACATCATTTTTAAGACATTGCAAAAACAAAGTTACTTAATATATCTTTTGTGGCTCAGGCTCAGTGTCATACTTTGTTTTGTTACACTCCTGTGAAGTGCATGGATATATATCATTCTGTTGAATAAATAAAATTTATTCTTGTCAAAGGTGATCTGCATTAATTTGGTGCTCTTGATGAATACCTTACCAGGGCATAAATTAAAATATTCCAAATGATTTGCTTTGTACACTACGCATGCACTGGAAGTCCTTAGGCCTACAAGATGCATGCCTCCCTCTCCATTTCAGCACGACAAATCAACAAGAGATGTCATGCAGCTAACCATACGTGCAGTGTTAATTTTCAGCTTTCAGAAATGCACATTTTCGAAGTCAAAGAAATTGAATCGAATCCCAATTTTGCTTGCAACTTCAGGGTTGAGTATTACAACACTGTCCATGAGATACTGACAACACAGCAATAGGAAATTATTCTTTTGAAACAGAAACTATATTGTAATTTACCAAAAAGAAAATATTGAAGCCAAAACTAAGAGGACTTCTTTTTAACAATGAAATGAGGCAACTGAATTATTTTATTAAGCAAAATGGTTTTTTCTTTGCTAATCTAAACTCCAAACTTTGCATTTATCTTTTCAACTTGAAAGTAATTTTTCACAAATAATATTGAAATCACAATGCAGGAATTCATATGTCTTGTGAAAGGTCAAGTCAACATTTTGTTTTACATTATAGGTGAAAAATAAATTACGATAAACTTTACACAGTTCACTTGAGTACAAAGCCTGTCAGTAATTCCTCAAAAGTAATTTACTATCGGTATATAAAATTGACTCAAAAACGGGTAACCACACTTACTGATTTACTAAATAACTCTAGTACAAGAATGGGAAAAGGAAAATAAATCTTCTTAATAATGTTTGGATTATAGAATGGATCAGTTCAACTTAATTGTAATCATAAAGAATGTTAAAATTATAAGTCTGCTTGCCTGTTCAGTAAGATTTTTAAAAATCTCAAGGCAACGTTTGAAAAAGAGAGTTCCCAGTATCCTATATGACCTACATTTATGCTTCAATGAACTTTACTAAAAATATTAACATGCTCAGTCCTGGTCTCCTTGCTATAGGAAATATGTTGTGAAATTTGAAAGGGTTCGGGAAAAAATAGTAAGCATGTTGCCAGGATTGAAGGGTTTGAGGTATCGGGAGAGGCTGAATAGGCTGGGGCTATTTCCCCTGGAGTGTCAGAGGCCGAGGGGTGACCCTATAGAAGTTTATAGGGTCATGAAGGGCATGGATAGGGTGAACAGTCAAGGTCTTTTCCACAGGGTAGGGGAGTCCAAAACTAGAGGGCATAGGTTTAAAAGGTGCGTGGGGAGAGATTTGAAACGGACTTAAGGGGCAACTTTTCCATGCAGAGGGTAGTGCGCGCATAGAATGAGGCACCGGAGGAAGTGATGGAGGCTGGTACAATTACACTATTTAAAAGGCATCTGGATGGATATTTGAATGGGAAGGATTTAGAGGAGTTTGTGCCAAATGCTGGCAAATGGGACGAGATTAATTTAAGATAACTGGTCAGCATAGAAAATTGGACTGAGGCATCTGTGTCCATGCTGTACATCTCTAAGTCATTATTTCATTGCTGATTGGAATATGCAAATTGTTATTTAGACAGAAATAGAAGTGAATCACAGACTTTAAAAATAATTAGTTAGCTGTGAATTATTTTGGGACACTAAGAAAATGATAGGCATTTTTTAAATGTGGCAATACAACACCACTACCATTAAGTCTCCATCGTTAGCATTTCATCACTACTGACCAGGAGTTTAACTGGATGAACCATCGCAAAGAGTTAATTTGCTGAAAAGAAACTATTTACCTCCTGATCTTTGAAAGCAACTCCAGTAGTTAACAACTAAAGTCAAAGTTGCAATGGAATAGTCAATTTTCTGTATGGCCCAAATTTAACTCAAATCAAGTTCAATGCCATTTAGGACAGCACAGGTCAGTTGCTGCTGTCCCATCATTAAACTCAATATTCATTTATTTCACTAACAGTAAACTGTGGCTGTAGTATATTCCATCTACAGCATGCAGTGCAATACTTCAAGTTCACTTCAAAGATCGCAGCCCTGTAACCTCCATATCAGAGAAGAGCAAAATTCCATGGTCACGGGAATATATCTCAAAACCCTTCATGCCATGGATTGTCCTGACTTGGACATAGACTGCTATTCCTCAATTGCATACATACCCTAGAATTCTCTCCTCAACACCTTAACTGCAGTGATTCAAAAAGCCCACCACTACCACCTACAGGAAAATAAGGGATGTACAGCAATTACAATCTTGACAGCAATGCCCAATTATCAGGAACAAATGTTTCTTTTAAATCTTTTTAAAACATTAAATTTACTTGAAATTTTACACTGCAACTAAAGAGAAAGGTTACATGTTCATGAACAGTATCAAATAAAAAGCAAGGTTATTGTATTTTGCACCTTTAATGTTATAAGAAATTTTAAATACAATCACCTCCACTTCACCATGAGCAAGCTGTCTCTCTCTTTTTTCCAAATCTGCCAATGTTTTTTGTAGTCGTTCCTCAAGTGCAGCATATTCAAGCACCTAACATCAATAACAAAAGAATCCCAAATTATGCAGTTTCTTTTCAGTGCAGTATTGGTAACTTACAAAATCTTACAAATCATAACTGGACAAGTGGCTCCCCACTTTCGGACTGTCTCTCAAAAAAAAGAATAAAAGCCTCATTTACCATGTTCAGTTATTAAAGCAATTTATCTTATCATAATTCAAACCAAGGTAAGCAAGGGAAAAAAAGTGTTGAGATCTGTTACAAGGGGATATACTTATTGGACTTAATACATTTCCTTTTACTTCAAACTTGCTCAGCACTAGGATTTGTTTATCAACTTTTCCTACAAGATGTTTTGAGTTATAATGATTAAGTGCTTATGCCACTCCTTTGTAATGGTAGATAGGAATTTTACATGTTAAGGATATTTTTTAAAGGTTCAAAGAACCTTCTAAGCATTTTATAAAAGTTAGCTGGACTTTTAAAAAAAATACCCCAAATGTCAGTGCACATGTCTAGAATCTCACTATATTTGCAATTTACTAGTTAAAGCTGAGTTCTGTGCACATGATAAACTCCACACCTCTGCCTATTATCTATATTATTTTATATTCTGGTCAACACCAGTAAAGTCTAAATATCATAAGCATAACTTTAATAATGCTGTGCAGCCTTCCAAGCACTTGAGAAGAATTTTAGTTTTTAATTTCAGGCTTTGAACATTTGTAGTTTTAATTTAAATTTTACAAGCCCTTTGATTACTAGTTAAAATATGTATTATTACAGATCATGTAGAGAATGAAATGAAGGTGAAATCAAATGCAACTTTACTTCAGCTGACCAAACATGAGTATTAAATCAGTTCCAGCTATTTAGCCACAGACAACAATAGTCACCACTGTATGAGCTAAATTAACATATATTGTTCAAAGTATGTCACCACTTAAATTGCATCAGAATTCAAAGTGTTAATCTTTATGACATACATTACAATGCCTTCTCTCTCAGTCAAATGTTACAAATAAGAGAGGGGTTTGCTCTGCATTAAATATCTCAAAAACATAATGAGTTGCAGAGCAAAACAGGATTATTTAATTGCATTTTGTCAATCCTGCAACAATGGACTGAAACACAAAATTTGCCTCACATCTTTATGAGATAATGACAACAAGTGTAAACTAGCACTCAAATTCAACACCAATAATAGCTCTAACTGCTCATTGAAACTTTTTCACTTAAACTTTCAGGGATGAATGAATTTGAACTCCTCTGTCAGAACTCATACCAGGTTATAGTCCAACAGGTATATTTGAAATCACAAGCTTTTGGAGCATTGTCCCTTCACCAGATGAAGTGAGAGAAGCACACAGACACAGAATTTAAATGAAGCAGCGAGGTAATTACAAAAAAATTAAAATAAGGTGATGCTGGAGACAAACCAAATGATTGGAACAATATGCGAGATGTAAGAGTCACATGCTGAGTGTCTAACCAAAGTAATAAGCAATCCAAAACTGTACAAGCTAATTAAGGGAGAGAGATGAGAACAATCTATCAAGGTGATGGTGTCAATACAGGTCAGTAAGGAAGATTTTACAGATATAGAACAGCGCGGTGGGGTCACATGTAATGCAACATGAAACCAAGATCACAGGTGAGGCTGTCTTCATGGGTACAGAACTTGGCTATCAGTTTCTGCTCGGACATTCTGCGTTGTTACATATTTGGAAGGTGGCTGAGGATCGGAGGCTGAATATCATTAACCATTGAAGTGTTCCTTGACTGGGAGGGAACATTCCTGTCTGGCATTTGTTGTGTGGTGTCCATGCATCCATTGTTGTAACATCTGCATGGTCTCACCAATATAGCATGCCTCGCGGCATCGTTGCCTGCAGCATACGAGATAGACAACTTTGATTGAGTCGCATAAGTATCTGCCAGATATGTGGCGGGTGGTGTTTCCATGTGTGATGGCACATCTGTGTCGATGATTGACCTGTCTTGCAGAGGTTGCTATGGCAAGGTTGTGTGGTATTGTGGTCGATGTTGTACTGAAAGCTGAGTAGTTAGGTGTGAATGATGGTCTGTTTAAGGTTTGGCGGTTGTTTGAAGATGAGACATAGAGGATGATCTTGGCGAGCTGCTCATCATTACTGATGTCATGTTGAAGGCTGTGAAGAACATGGTGTAATCTCTCTGCGCTCGGGAAGTACTGGACAATGGAGGGTACTCTATCAGTTGTATCCTGTGTCTGTCTTCCGAGGACATCATTAAGTTTTTTTTGCTGCGGCACATCAAAACTGGTGATCAATGAATTAAGCATCGTATCCCATTTCTATGAGGGCGTCCTTCAAAATCTTCAGGTGTCTGTCGTGTTTCTCCTCATCTGAACAGATCCTGTATGTATGTGCAGAGCTTGTCCATAGGTGATGTCGTGTTTAATATGTTTAGGATTGAAGCTAAAGAAGTGCAGCGTCATGAGGTTATCCATGGGCTTGCGGTAGAGTGAGGTACTGAGGTGTCTGACCTTGATGGAGATATATGTATCCAGGAAGGAGCCGGATTCTGAAAAGTAGTGTCCATGGTACGCCTGATGGTGGGATGAAACTTGTTGATATTGCTAAGTTGACGTTTCAGTGATTCCTCGTCAGGAGTCCAACCTCCTATGTCACTGTTGCTGGGCTCTATTCAGTACTTTTTCCATGTAGTTTGATTTCCATTTCTGATTTATTCCACAAAATATACAACCTCACAATTACAAACTATAATCTATTTGCCCAGTTCCCATAACTGCATGTCAAGTCTCTTTTCTATTGTCAACAAATTCCAAGGTGAGGTGTCCCTGATGCAACTTCAAATTATTGATTTAGTCCCAAATATGGAAGTGGAGCCAACATCTATCACTGAGCAAATCTACTTCCAACTCTTGCCTTCTGCATAAATAATTTTCATTAATTTCATCATTCCAAGCAAATTTATTTATCTAGCACCTTTAAAATAGTAAAACATCCCAAAGCATTTCACAAGAACATTTCAAAAGAAAACTGACACTCTGCCACATGAGGACCGATTAGCACAGCTGAACAAAAACCTGATCAAGAAGGAGGTTTTAAGGAGCACTTTCAAGGAACACAAAGTAGTGGGGCATGGAGAGGCTGGGGGTGGGAATTCTAGATCCGACAATCTTAGCAGATGAAGGTAAAGCTGTCAGTGGAATGGTGATAAAAATTAGTGATTGTTTAGAATCCTGAATTGAAGGAGCACAATACGAGGGCTGCAGGAAAGTGACAGAATGAGAGAAAGGCAAAGTGTTGTGAGGATTTGAAAACAAGGATATGATTTTAAAAGATTGCTTAACTGGGAACAGTGAACATCAGCAAAACATATGCAAAATCACATTCAATACTGAGTTTAAGACTAGCTGCAGGGTTCTATACAAGCTGTGGTTTAAAACATGCCATGGGACGCTAAACAGGAGAGCATTAGAATAGTCAAGGCTAGAGACAACTAGATCTTCAAGCAGAGACCAAAGACCATGGCTTGAGTAATCTTCCCACTATTTTGTTGGAGGCTATTTCAGCACATCCAGTTTTTCAAATTAGATAAGCAGTCTGATGATTTAGAGAAGGTGGAGGGTAGAAAAGAAATGGTGCAGAGACAGAATTGATGATGTGACTAAATCTGTGGAAGCTGTAGTGTTATCAGATGATGTCACCTGAGCTTGTGTTGATGAGAAACAGGAGCGAACCAAGATTAAATTTTGAGGGATTCCAGAGGTAAAAGAGTTATGACAGGAACAGAAGTCATTGCACACGATAGAGAAAAGATAGGAATAGGACCAGTCGAGTGCTGTCCCACTCAGCAAGACAACAGAAAAAGACATTGAAGAAATATGGTGTAGTCTTACCATGCCAAAGGCTGCAATTAGGTGGAGAATGACAAAAAGGGTTTGTTTGCCATTACCACTACCACAAAGAATGACATTTCTGATTTTTTTTCCTATTCATTCACAAGATGCAAGCATTGCTTGCTAGGTCAGCATTCACTGCCCATCCCTAATGTAGAGTCGGGACATTAACAATGATGTTAAGGAGAAGGTTCCAGGATTTTGATCCAGCATCAGTGAAGGAGCGGTGACACAGTTCCAAGTTAGGATAGTGAATGATATGGGGGTAATGCGTAGGGTGGTGCTCCAGTGTACCTCCTATCTTTACCTTGTGGATGGTGGAAATCACATTTGGAAAATGTTCTGTAAGGAGTCTTGGTGACCTGTGGCAGTGCATTTAGTGGATGAGTCAGCAGTAAGTGAATATGCAGGTATTGGAATTGGCACCAACCCAGCAGGTTGCTTTGTCCTGTATGGTGTCAGATTTCACAATTGTTACGGAGGCTACACTCCTCCAGCTAAGTGAACAGCACCCTACATTCCAGATTTGTATGCCTAGAGAGTAAGCAGGATTTGACAAGTCAGGAGCTGAGTTCCTCACTATAGAATTCATAGTCTCTGACCTGCTCTTGTAGCTACAGTATTTATATGGCTAATCCAGTTCAATTTCTGGCCCAAGATAACTGTAGGAATGTGTTTCGGGTATAAGCAGGTAGGGAAAGAGTTAAGTGTTGAGTTTTGTGAAACAAGAGGTTCAGCTGAGCATGACTCAGATCAGATATAAACTTGCCGTTAACAATGGGGTGCTGGAAGCAAGGGTAATCGGTTAACAAGATGGAAAAGCATTCATTATGTAGAGCAATTTAACAATATTGTAAGATTCAGTATGTAAGGTCAGTTTAACAAGGTGAAAAGTATTCATTATGTGAAGCCAGTTAAGGTTAAGAACATTCATTATGTAACAGCAGATGTTATGTAATCTTTACTATTGACACTCTCGGATTGTAACAGTCATGCAATCAATGTGTATGTTGCCTTATCTGGATGCTCCTCCCTGTAAAATGACTATATAATTCATCAAGAAACTGCTATTCCAGAGAAGACTGAGAACACATGTCCCTGCACACATGGATGATTGTTCTCTCTCCCTCCAGGGCCCGGAATAAAGAAGAAGGAGGTAAAACCTTACTGTGTCTCCGAGCGTTTTGCATTGACTAAGGGGGGGAAACGGGATGACAATATTGGCATAGTCAGCAAGATCCAAACAAATAGGTATGATCGGACTGTGTCAGTGGTTGCCCGGAACATCAGTGTCTCAAGACGGACGGGCCCACAAGGTAAGATCGTAAACCTTGGCCCCTCTCAAGATTCCTGCGTGCCGGAGACGGTCCCCTCGCTTAATCACTCTCTATTCTAAGGATTCCTCCAATGGTAATTAGTTCAGTTGAGAGACATAGTTTCACAAGCGCACTGAAAAAGAGGCTTGAGTCCTCTGCGCTGCATTGGGGGGAGGGTGGTGTGATTAAGGTTTGAGTCCTCTGTACGGTACTGGGGTTCAAGACCTCTAGGGAGGTGTGATTGAGGTACAAGTCCACTGGGTGGGTTGATTTGAGGTTCAAGTCCTCTGCACTGTGCTGAGGTTTGAACTCTGTGTTTAAATGAGGTTGGAGTTTTGTGTTTAATTAGGATTTGAGTTTTCTGTGTTTAATTAGAATTCGTGTTTTCTGTGTTTAATTGGGGTTTGAGTTTTCTGTGTTTAAGTGGGGTTCGCGTTTTCTGTGTTTAAGTGGGATTCAAGCCCTCATGAGGTGTAAAGTGAGAAAGGGGTTAAAGTCCCCTAGTGGTGAAATTTGAAGCTCTGCGAGTCTTTGTTCTAGGGGAACAGAGTAGCTTGGACTGCGGTGCCATGTGGTCCATTGCGAGGTCTTTCTGTTTTTATAAGTGTAATTTCAATGACAGGATGCAAAAAAAAACGAAATGCTGAAATTAAGGTTGTACTAATACTTGGGTAAGAAAAAGGACACTTCAATGTAAATTATGCCATGCTGACAAAGTGTTTGATGTTTAAAAAGTTTGGTTTGTTAAAATACTGGTTCAGAAAATCTCTTTAAGTAACTGTTTTGCCTTGTTTGAATCAGGATCTCAATTCAATGTGTTTTGTGGGCTATGTAATGGGGCAGATTTGTTTTAACATTGAAATTGTACAACAATATGTCCTTTTAAAAATGTTCAAACTTGTAACCTTAAAACAAATTCATTGAGTGCTTTGAGCCCCTGATTTGTTTGAAATTCTACAACGCCTGTTAAAAAAAAGTCAGGTCAGTGGTCATGCTTTAGCCAGATGAGAGTATTGTATTGAAATATCTTTGCTGCTGTGTTTTTAATGCAGTGTTCATAAAAAGAGTGCATTTTGAATTTGATGTTTTGTTAAGATTTTAGAGAATATTAGAATTTGAGACTGAGCTGTTTCAGTTCTGTTAAATATTGTTAAGACTTCATTAGCCCCCTTCATATTGCAAATTCAAAGAATGTTGATCTCTACCAAAGTTGTCACCGTAATTTCCACTGTTTTATTTGGGAAATTTCATTTGGAGAATACATTTTAAAATATTCAGCATTTGATTCCCACAAATATTTGAGACTTAAATCTGAATTGAAATTGCCTCTTAAATTGCTAAAGCACAGGAAACATTTTGTTGTTTTCTTGCTGTTCCAGATTTTGGAAATACTTTTCCTGACAGCTTTCAGATTAGCCAAGTACCAATTTGTTAAAGGAACATCATTTTTGAATAACCCGAATGAGGTACCAGAGGGTTTGATTTTAGGATCATTGTTGTTTATAATGGACTGAACTGTTTCGGTGGTACAATTTAGAAGTTTATGGATTGTATAAAACTTGATAATGTCATAAATAGTGAACTGAGTAACAGACTTCAAGAATTCAAAGAAGGTTGAAATAGGCAGATACAATTTAGTGTAGTTAAATGTGTGACTGTCTTCATACTGATAACCACCTTGGCAAGGAAATGCAGAGATACTTTCAGCAGCTAACATCGTCTCTAGAGTTTCTCCAGGTAAAGCACACCTTTGGACCACTGCAACCACACCTCCCCCACCCCCACCTCCCTCCACTCCCCACAACCTGATCCAATGGGTTCAATCAGCTCTCCAGTCACGAGCACAAAAGTGAAGAAATTAACAACAGTGAAGAGGAGGTCGGTACACTTTTTGTCAGTGGCCTTCCTACAGACATGAAACCACGTGAGCTTTACCTTGTCTTTCGATCATTCAAGGGATATGAAGGTCACTGATCAAACTAACATCATGGCTTTGTTACATTTAACAAGTGAGCAGCAGCAAACACAGCAAAGAATGTTGCGTTCACCTCGCCTGCAGCAGCAGCTGCTGCACTGCATGCTCAAATGTGCTGGTATCCTCCATCTGAAGCATCTCTGGGAGGATGGAAGTCTCATCAGTTTTGTGAAGCATTTAACTGCCCTTATCCAAGAATTCAGATTTCTCTGTGGAGTGAAGGAGGCTTTTGGAGAATTGGCTCATTTCCACTGGATTTGGAGGGGATGGAGTGGTCACTAAGGACTGTGGATTTAAGAACGTTACTGGTGAATGTGTTTTCCACATGGGAGGATTCTTCAAATTCTAATTACTGTAATGGAATAATTTTTGTTGTTGTTATCATCATAGTATGTTGTGCATCAATAATTTGCTTAAATATGGCTGTCAGAGTCTTATGAAAGATGGTAGTGCCATCTCGGTGGTTATCATGAAATGATAAAAGGAGGGAATGAGAATATGTACAGGGTATAAGCAGGTCAGGAAAAAGTTAAGTTTTGCATTTTATGAAACAAGAGGTTCAGCTGAGCATGACTCAGATCAGATAAAAACTTGCAGTTAACAACGGAGTGCTGAAGGCAAGGGTGATGGTTTAACAAGATGGAAAAGCATTCATTATGTGGAGCCAATTAACAATATTTGAAGCATTCAGTATGTAAGGTCAGTTTAACAAGGTGAAAAGTATTCATTATGTGAAGCCAGTTAAGATTAAGAACATTTATTATGTAACAGCAATGGCTTAATCTTACTATTGACACTCGCTGATTGTAACAGTCACCAATCAATATGTATATTGCCTTATCTGAATGCTTCTCTCTGTAAAATGACTATATAATTCATCAAGAAACTGCTATTCCAAGAAGAATGAGAACTCATGTGTCTGTGCACAGCGGTGATTGATCTCTCTCCCTCCACGGCCAGGAATAAAGATAAAGGTGGTAAAACCATACTGTGTCTCTGAGCGTTTTGCTTTGACTGAGGGGGTAAAATGGGACGACAACTGCAGGATGTTGTTTGTAGCGGATTCAGCAAGACTATTGCCATGGTAAGGTCCTTAGTTGGCACCTGTGTGGCTCTTGCCATTACCAGCCCAAATCAAAATATTGCCCGGCTCTTGGTGCATTTGGACACAGACTGCTTTGTTATCGGAGGAGTTATGAATGGTGCTGGCTATTGCGCAAGCAACAATGAACATTTCTACCCATGAACCTTATAAAGCTTAATTAATAGTGGACATTTGCACAGGACACAAATCATTCTTTTCTCCTTTTCATGGGGTGTTGTGGCATCATAGAGACATACAGGCTTTGTTGGACATCTTATTTCATAACAGTGTTAGAGTCATTGGGCAAAAACATTGCAGTCAAGAGTGTCTGGGCGATTTGGATAGCAGTATTAAGGTTTGGAACTATTCAGCAAGTGAAAAAATAAGATCTAAAGCTTTCCTTTAATCCAAACTCCAAGGAAGTAATTTACCACTGTTTAAAATGCAGCATATTATATTTTTAATAAACACTTTAGTATAGTTTATTTTATTAGAGAGACTAAAAGTTCATGAGGCTATTTAATTTATAAATGCATAGCCCTTGACTTCATCCAGGAACTAACTTTAAACTGTTGAACAAGCATACAGTTACTTTAGCATCATGCAAATTTATCTCCTCTACCTCACCTTTTTCTTCACAAGTGCTTCCCTTTCTCGGTCTCTTTTCTTCCACTCCTCAGCAAGGGCTTGCATGTGTGCCAACTCTTTGTGCTTCAACTATTGGTAAGAAACAAATAATACATTAGCCACTTAAAAACCACAATAAAATATTTATCCATATAGAACACAAGTTTTACTTAGATAATTAATCAGGGAGTTTTGAGTTGGAGCCTGTGAAGAGATGAAGAAAATTAAAGAAAAATGGGGAAATGTTTAATTCTTTTGAAGTTATATAACATCTAGGTTGTAATTGAAAATACAAAAAGCTCAAGTAGTAGGGAGTTGCTTTCAATGTTATACAATTAGGCTGGCCCCAATTATTTCAATGGTCCAAACATAATTTTCCGCTTTAGCATTAGCAACAAGTTACTCATTAAATTGGGTTTTTTGCTCGAACAAAAAGGATTTACCTGGTCCTGAAACAAATCTTCTTGTGCTTCTTTCCACATTTCTAACTCTAATGCAGCTTTATATTCCATCGTCTCACGAGGCCTAGGGTCACGACCTGGCTCTGACGCCTGATCAGGCTTAGCTGAAGGATCAGGCTGTTGCTGGTATCCAACATTTGAATTCTACAGTAGAAACAGTTTGTTAGTATTTAAAAATCTATTTTCATTTGTGCGTTAAACAAATACCAGTGAACAAGACGTTGGCAGGCAGCTCTTTGAGTGTGTTGAATCACTGAATTAGAGTAGGGTCTGCAACCTGTGGTTCCAGAACAATTTGCAGTCTTGAACATTTCATTCACAGGTCCCAACCTTGACAAGTTAAATCCATCTAATATGAAAAAACCTACAAAAGAAATCAAGCCAAGAAACACAACAGCCATGCTTTTGTTGTAGGGATTAAAAGCCAATCAATATTGTGCATTTTAAGGGTTCAAATGATAACTGAAAACATTATCATACTCTAAATAGGCAGTATAACTACATAATGGTTACAGAAAATTACTGTGTCAAGAATAGATTTTATGAATGTGATCATTATTGCTTGAAATGTAATGGAGATTATACATCATTCTAAATAAGCTGTGAGAAGATTTTTAAAAATTGATCTATCGTATATACTCCTGTAAAAGTTGATTTTTTCAGGTTATTTTTTAAGATTAAATTTGTGGGGTCAACTTTTACATGGATGCTACTTTTGAGGGGCTGAAATTCATGCTACATTTAAATTACAATTAGACGGTACATCTTAAATTTTGAATATGTCAATAAAAATGTGATAAATTTTGCATCACACTAATTGTACTAATTATAGCACTTGTTTGATAATGAATTTAGAAATCCATAGTCTAACTTTGGTGTAAACATCAAAATACAAAATAGCACAAAA
The DNA here is from genome assembly GCF_004010195.1 of Chiloscyllium plagiosum. Lineage (NCBI taxonomy): Eukaryota > Metazoa > Chordata > Chondrichthyes > Orectolobiformes > Hemiscylliidae > Chiloscyllium > Chiloscyllium plagiosum. The sequence continues at coordinate 70,332,408 of NC_057711.1, forward strand.
AAAAATTCCTCATTTAACATTTATGGACAGGATAATACCTTGACTCACAAATGTTGATCTGTTATCTGTGAAGAACGAGGGTTGACTTTTATAGGAGATAAATGGAAAATTCCAGATTTATTTGGCCACAAACGGGGTTGACTTTTACTCGAGTATACATAGCTGCAAAAATTACTTTAACTTTATAAAAGTTTGTTTTAAAAATTTCTTTACAAGCAAAATTAGAGTCAAAAAATCCAAAAGCCCCTGTACTAACTCAGCATTATGAAATTCGAATAGTTACACCACTGAAAAGGTTCATTTGGACTGTCGTGCCTGTGCTGGTTCCCTGTAGGAGGAATTAAACTAATGCTACTGCCTTGCCTTCACCTTAGAACCCTGCACATTCCTCCTTTTCAGGTAATGATCCAATTCGTTCTTAAATATCTTTATTGATCTTGGCTCCAACAGACTTTCAGTCAGTGTATTCCAGATCCTACCCACTAGCTGTGTGAAAAAAAAATTCCTTATGTTGCCACTTCTTTTCTCAATTCCCTTCAATCTATTTCCTCTGATTCTTAATGCTTACACCAATGCTAACAATTTCTTCCTATTTTAAATATCATCTCAAACTTTTCTCTAAGGCTACAGTTCCAATTTCTTCAATCTACCTACAAAATTGTTTCTGATGCCTAGATCCTTTCTCATGCTGTTAATCTTAATCCTCTCTAATGCTTTCATATCCTTACAGTGTATGTGGTGCAACAACGACACATATTTCAATTGAGATAAACCAGTGTTTTCTATGCCTGTATTGATGATACCCAGCAATATTCTACAACCTTTATCAATTTTGCACATGCAGATGCTCATGCATCCCCTTTCGACTTCAGTCTACTTGAATTTAAATTTCTTTTACTGATGCATTAGATGCATACAAGAAGTAACACATGTATTGTATTGATTCAAGTTATGCATTTTACTGGAGATGTAAGGAAATGTCACATCTCTGTTTTGCAGAAATCTTGAGACAAATCTTTCTAAAAAGGCACTTTAGTGGAGAAAAAGACGCACTCAACTAATTCCTGGAATGAAAGGTTTGGAATAAAGAAGGCAATGCATTCTTTGGATCTAAACTCATTGGACTTCTGAAGTTTGACAGACGATCTTATTGAAACATACAAGATCCTGAGGGGTCACGACAGTGTGGATATCTTGTTGAGAAGACTATAACTAAGGGACGCAGTTTAAGATTAAGAAGTTACACTTTTAAAACAAAGATTACAAGAACTCTTTGAGAATCATTAGTTTGTAGAATTCTCCTCCCTAAAAAAGAATGAAGCTGGATCACTGCATTTATTCAAATGGTTAGAACAATTGTTGATAGATAAGAGAGTCAAGGTTTTGTGTGGTACAAGTGTGAAAATGAAAGTTGGGACTACAATTAGATCAACCGTTTTCTAACTGAACTCACAGCAGTTCATAATTTATGAAAAAAGATGCTTTGAAAACTCAGTCATTGGACAAAGTATGGGACAGCTTGAGGACAAGAAAAAGCATTATATAAATGTTAGTTAGTTCTTTTTCGAGTGAAAAGGTCAGAGGAAAGGATCAGCCTTCTTTTTTTCTTAAAAAAATCAGACCAGTCCATTTTGTGATTTGAGAAACTGTTTAAAAGTTTTGCTGGAACTGCTAATACAGAAAAGTGTCTGAAATGCTCACATTCTGATTTTCTAGATCATGTTCAGAGTATATATAAAGTAATCGGGCATGAATATGCATCAAATTTCATTAATATCAAGGGGTTCTTTAATGAGTTATTAATTCTCATATCTGGGACAGTCATCTTTAGTGCACTACTTATGCCAGCTATCTTGATTCCTTTAATATGTCTATCTTGCCCCCATTCAGTTCCTTTCAAGCCCTCTATCCCTTTTACTTGCCTGCACAACAATTTGCAACAGAACTTAGAAAACAGATATAGAGAACTCTGAAAGGTTTGGGTCTGCGAGCTCTGCAAATTTCATGGACTTTTTATGCGAGGTAGACAAACAGGCAATAATCTCATTTAATTGTTTTTTGCAGTTTGTGGGCAATAACCTTGGGAGGAAACTAGGGGGAATTGGGAGCAAGAGAATCGTTCATCCTCACAGAAGAAAGGTAGCTAGCCAACCATTTGAACCCCATCCTTAAACCAGCTCATGGTGAGACTTCCACTGGCTACCAGCCATTCTGTTTGGGTGGCTGCTCCAGTAGCTCTAGCAACATCAATGCTCTGAAGTGGCTGCCACTGGCACAGCAGGAAGGCCGAGAATTCTTCTTCCTCTGGAAGCAATTACCCCATTGGTTCTGGATGGGGTGGAGATTGGGAGGGCGATAGCAAATGTGGTGGATTATAAAGAACATGAGTGTAGGGTGGAGGAGTGGTGTCTTGATGGGCAAGTGGATCCTTCAATGATAATACCTCTCCTTCCTTCCCAATGTTTCAAATGCTTTGGAGAAAACAAAACTGATCAATATTACCTGTGAAAATGTACCCAATGGGGCCATATAATATCCAGGTCCATGATAAAGTTATAGTTCAGTTCAGTCTTCAGTCAATCGTTTTTACAAATTCATATGATGTGTTGATTACACAGTATTTAAGTAAATGCAGATCAAAACTTGCATTAAAACAACAGTTTTTCAAATCAAGATTAAAAAAAACTAAGCTTTAATTTATGCAAGGATACCATGGGCTCACCTGAGATGAATCAGATACAGTAACATGTTGAGTTTTTACAAAATTATAATCCTCCAGTGTCATGGAGTAGTACAGTTCAGCAATTTTGTTGCTTGGCCTAATAAAATAGTGGAATAATCTTAAATAAGAACTTATTCTTACAATATCAATTCTCAGAGCACAGTATCAAATTCAAAAACTTTATAATTAATGAGAGAGTCTGTTAGCTCGGTTGGTTGGACAGTCATTGTGTGAATTAAATTACACTAAAAGCACAGGGTTCGATTCCTGTACAGTCCGTTCTGCTATAATGCAGTAGTTCCATTCTCATGCAATCCCATGTTATAACAAAATTGAGTAATCGTGGTACCATTTAAAATAATTGAGCTGGCATTGCATTATAACCAATGCGTGCTTTAAAAGTTCGCGCTTTAGAAACAGTGTCCCCAATTCATCAATCGCGTTATAGCAAATTCAGGTTAATGAAATGCACGTTATAGCAGAATGAGCTGTACTTGATGAGGTAGATTCAGGACCAATCACCTCGCCCTTCCTGTAGCAAAAACAATTACAGCAGTTTACTGTGGCATGGCAAATAATTGCCAAGGTCCTACCTTAGACAGAGAATACAGGAAGATGATAATTAATGACAAAAAGGGTGACTAAATGGTGTTTTAAAAAAAATTTTTTTAAATATCTAACTTTAGCCCAGTCTGATATTTTCCAATGTGTTCACTATATAATTTTCTGAAGAATAAATGAATGGCATAAACTATTGCTTTAGATGTAATTAAACTTTTAATCCAGTGATAATATTGGAATGTATTACTAACAACATTGTCACAATGAAACTATTTTGTCAGCAGTTTTCAATTTTCAATTACAATCTCATTATTGTTCCCTTTCTCCTTCATCTCTCTTCCAATAGTCGACATGGAGAAGCATTTTAGTATTTATTTCTTACACAAAATGAATACGTAAAAGAAGTGTTTTCCCAACATAAAACGATCTTGATCTTAAAGGATAAATGCCTATTTGCTGAATTATTGGTACACAAATATCATTGGTCAAATATTCTGTACCCATGAGTGCCTTCCAGAAAGTACAAACATATTAAAAGCACAAATGCCACATTGCATTGTCAATAAATCTCACCACATAAATCTTTCTTCCACTTGCTGTCTAGATTTTTTCTACTTTACTGCCAAAATTGCCATTGCACAGGGAAGCAGAGGTTCTCCTGCAAGTTCTTTTTTGTTTACAAAACTGTTTCCAAAATGTGCATGAATACCTGCCAGAGCACACCCAAAGGGAAATAGTGGTCATCAGAGCTTGACTCCTCACAAGTCATTTTAACTGCAGTAAATTTGTCTTAACAAGAAGCCAGCAAGCTTTTGCAGGATACTTGTTTCCATTAAATTGGATCTCAAGCTCATTCTGAAATTCCAAAATAGGTGTTCAATCCTCAAAGTTTATATCTAGCTAACAGACACACTTTTTAATAGTTTATCACTACAGTCAAACCGCATTTCAGAATCAAATTGTTCAAGATGCTCAAGTCAAAGGTTTAGATTTTCCACCATCTCAGGTCTACACAGTGAAAGTGCGAGTCTAAAGGGATCACTTGTACTTCATAGCAAGCAGTTTTTCTTTGAGTATAAAGCCACAGCCCAACCTGTCTTCCAAAAATAATTTTATTTATTTCAATCCCACCCTCAGCAAACAGAGAGCTAACCAAACGTTAAATTTATCAAGAAGCATTATTCAGACAGAACTTTGTTTCAAACATTGCTGACAAGTAGAAGAAACAAAACTGAATCAGAATACATACAAACAAAATATTGCTCAAGTGATTATAACGCGGTCAGCCAGCTGGGCCTCAGAGAATAGGAATTCCCTGATTGGGGCTGTTAATCTGGTCCACTCAGGGATTCCTTGCTGACAGATAAAAAGAGTGTCAGAGATTCTGATCACTCTGGGTGGAGTTATTTCAGTAGGAACAAGTGTAAAGGACATTCCTGAAGAAACTTGCTCTCAACAGTCGTGTTTGAGTAGGGGTAAGCATTTCTTGCATCATGCCATTATTTGGGAAGCTTGACTTGTTCAACCCTGTCATCAAGGACTTGGCTCAGTATGCAGAAAGAATGAGTTATTTTTTCAGAGCAAATGACATTGGGGCAGATGAAAAGCAACATGTGATTATCCTGATAAGGCTGTGACTCCACAGTCTTGTCTGTTAATAGGAGCCTAACTTTCTCTGAGGTACCAGATACTGAAACCTTTCAAGGTTTGATGGATTTAGTTAGTGAATATCATGACCCCAAGTCTCCCTTAATTCTGAGACACTATTATTTTTACTTGGCATTTTGAAAACCAGGGAATCAGTTTCGGGATTTTTAACTAAGATGATTAGCAGTGGCATGTGACTTTGATTTATCGCTTAATGAGTTGCTCAGACACTGGTTGGTTTGTGGGATTTATGATATAACCACACAAAAGCACTTACTAGGTAAAGGCCAACTGGACTTCAGACAGGTGCTACAACTGGCTTTATCATTGGAAAGTGCAGCATGTGGAACATATGATTTGCAGGGTATTCTGATGGAAATAGACATCTTCGCCAATCTAACTGAGTTTGGGGAACATCATTTGAGTGCAGGCAATTGCACAGTCTCACTCAAAATATATAGTGATTGGAAGGACTATAGTTCAACCAACAGCAAAACAAAGCTAAACCTCGGCCAAACAGTTAAACTTTTCTTCAGGATCTGGGCCAGCAAGCCATTGCAGGTGCTGCTGGTATGCAAATTTGAGGCAGCCAGAGTCCTATTAGACCTAATGTCAGTAAGATAACTCATAAGCTGGTACTCAGGGGATTGCACACCCTGGAAAATCCACTTATATCTTGGTTGGAACAATTAAATTGCTTCACAACATCCAAACCAGAATGAAAATAAATGTCAATTTAAACGGTCAACAGGGTTCTAATGGAGGTCGATACCGGCATGGCCGTTTCAGTGACCGCAAAACCAGTCTTTAATAAAATTTGCTCTGGACTCCAACCCTTAAGTTATGTGGTATAGGGCTGAGAACCTACACCTGGGAACCTTTACAGATTAAGGGTACAACTTTGGTTCCAGTCTTATTTGAGAAGCAGCTGGTTCAGTTACCACTGATTGTAGTAAAAGGCTTGGGCCCAAGCATGGTGGGATGAAATTGATTGAGAAAGATTCACCTATATTGGCTCAACATTTTTCAATATGAAAATGGCTGCCTGAGTGAAGTCCTAATGAAATACCCAGAAGTCTTCCAGGAGGTTTTGTGGGGACAACCAGAGGAAGCAAGGCCACCTTGCATGTTGACCCGGAAGCAATTCCATGCTTCTGCAAGACCCGCCCAGTGCCATTTGCCCTATGAGGAAAAGTAGAGGCAGAAATCAGAAGGCTAGAAAATGAAGCAATCATCAAACTATTTAAATTTGCAGAATGGGCAACACTGGTCTACTGATTTTGAAGCCCAAAGGCTCATCCTTGTGTAGGTTTTAATCAAACAGTAAACCACATTGGCTCATGTGCAGAACAAAGCGCATGAATCAATCCCCACTGAAATTGCGCTATTGCCAACAGAGGTAAGAGTTCTCCAAAATATCGCTCCCTAATTCTTCAGTGACATTGTAGCCAAATTGCACTGCCGAAATGCATGTTATTCCAAAACTACCTGTTTTTTAAGTCATAGTTCACAAAGTGGGATAGGAAGAGACAGAGAATGTACAATCATTGAAAGTGCAGCAATTAGGTTCAAAGGAGGAAAAGTGATTTAAAAAAAGCAAAATTAAATAATATCGCTTTGCTAGTTTACACATAGTATTCAGAACAAAATAAATGAATTAACAGTACCAATAGAGATAAATAGTATCTGAGAGCCATTACAGAGATTTAGTTACAAAGCAGAGAGCTAAATATTCCGAGGGTTTTTTTTGGGCAGGAAAGAAAGGGTGCTGGGGTAGTTCTGTTTATAAAAATGGAATAAGAATGATGGCAAGAAATGGTTTCAGGAGTTCAGGAGAGATGATTTTCCTGAAACATAAGATTCTTTAGCTGTGTGACAATGATAAATGCTGCTAGAACGTTTCTCATTGTAGCACACCATTGAAGACAGAGATGAGGAGGAATTCCTTCTCTAAGAGGGTTGTGAAACTGTGGAATTTTTTAATGCAGAGGGCTGTGGTGACTGGGTCATTAAGTATATTCAAAGGTGAAATAGACAGAATTTTAAATCAGGAGGGAAAAAGTGAGGACTGCAGATGCTGGAGATCAGAGCTGAAAAATGTGTTGCTGGAAAAGCGCAGCAGGTCAGGCAGCATCCAAGGAGCAGGGGAATTGACGTTTCGGGCATAAGCCCTTCTTCTGCAGATGCTGTCTGACCTGCTGCACTTTTCCAGCAACACACTTTTCAGAATTTTAAATCAGTAAGGGAATCGACGGTTATGGTGAAAAGACAAGAAAGTGGAGTTGATCAGATCAGCCACAACCTCATTGAATGGCTCACATCTGCTTATGGTCTTTTAGGAGAACAAAGAAGCAGTCCAGTGATTTGGCACAAAACCACAGTACATATCCCACATCACAGCCAAAGTCACACTGGTGAATCTTTGCGATTAAAAATAAACTTACATGAATGACTTATTCTACTTGCCTGTGAGAGTTTAGCATAGGATGTATTACTAAAAATGTAAGGTGCACTATTACATGCAGATAGAATTTGAAAATGAGACATTAGAACTGAGATTAATCATTTTTAGTATTATTTTAATAATTGTACTTGCCCCTGTGTTGCTATCACTGGTATCCTCTCACTGTAGGTCTGACGCCAACACTGATCTCCTGATGGTCCCAAAAAGCGAGATTTTTCTGCTGTCAGAACATTGGACAATTTCAATCTTGCTACTCCCAACAGCAAGTCTTTGGCCATTTTATCTTTGTGCCATACTTCAACCAACAAAGGTAACCTAAAAGATTAAATGAATCTGAATTTAGAGTAAATATAACATGCATTATTCAATTGTTACACTTAAATCTATTTATTTACTCACTTCCTTTGAAGTCAAGTTCAAAAATAACCTAGTTAGAATCTGAAATGAGTTTGTTTTTGAGACAAAAAAAATCACATCAAGTTCCTAACTAAATCAAGCAGACAAAGATGATGTTGGATTTAGTCCTTGATCTATGCTGATTTAGCTAATATTGGTTAGTGTTAACTTCAATGGCCTCAAATATTAATGAGAATTGTCCAAGGTTCTCTTTTTTGACTGTTACTCAATTACTCAAGACAGAAAAAGTGAGAACCATAAAAAATGTACAGTATGTAGCACAAGTATACCAAGTATGGCTTCAAAACTTAAACAGATCAGAAATTCTCAGGATTAGCACATAATGATCATCTAAGTATGGGATAAAATAAAGTAACTAATTAGATGCAAGTATTCCAGTAAGGAGTTAATACCTGCAGGGAAAAAAATTTTTTAAAATTAATTTACCATTTTAACATCTGACGAACAGCAATATCTTTCAGAGGCCAATACTGGAGTATCTGGTCTCTTTGTGAAAATATTGGACATAAGCGTATGTAGGTAGTAGTTTCAAAGTTTGCAGACAACACAAAATTTGGATCGCAGGAAACAATAAGGAGGACAAGATGGATTAAGGCTGCTGAAATGGATAGAAATTTCACAGATGAAATCTAATGTAGGAAGTACGGTGCAGTGGATCTTTGTAGGAAGAAGCAGGAAAGGCATTATAAATCAAATAGTATAATTTTAAAGAACAAGACATATCAAATAGAGGAGTCGGCCACTCATCCCCTCAAAGCGAAAGTGAAGACTGCAGATGCTAGAGAGTCAGAGTGAAAAAGTGTGGTGCTGGAAAAGCACAGCATATCAGGCAGCATCCGAGGAGAAGACAGTTGACATTTCCGGCCGAAGCCCTTCATCAGGCATGTTCCTAATAAAGGGCTTATGCCCTAAACATTGACCATCCTGCTCCTCAGATGCTGCTTAACTTGCTGTGCTTTTCCAGCACCATGTTTTTTCACTCATGCTCTCAAGGCTGTACACCATTCAATAAAATCAGGGTTGATTTATAAAATCATTCCTGCCCATCCACAATAACCTTTCATTCTCTTGCTGATCAAGAATCTACCCAGCTGCTCTAAAGACTCATGACCCTCTTTACGAAAACATTTATTTCGTTCTTACATTTATTTATTTATTATTTATGATAGTGACTCCTATTTTAGGTTCTCACATGCACCCTGTCAAGACCCCTCAGGATATTTTATGCTTCAATTTAGTCATGTCCTGCTCTTCCAATCCCCAACAGATACAAGTCTAAAATACAAGTCTGTCAGCTCATAAGACAACCCACCCATCCCAAATATTAATCCAGTAAACCTTCTCCAAACTGCTTTCAATGCATTTACACATTTCCTTAAATAAGACCAATCCTGTATATATAATGCAGATATGGTCTCACCGATATCCTTTATAACTAAAGCATAATCTTTCAGCAACCTTGATGTCAGAAATGACTGCTGGAATGTGAAACCTGACATGAATCTTCACTGACCATATTCAGTGCATCCTTTGGATGGTACAAATCCTGGAATCTGCCATTATTCTTAAAAGAACCAAGATGTGCCAGAAAGTAATCAAGATATGTAAAAAAAGCAGACATTCAGTATAACTGATGATATCTTGCCCCATGGCGTAGATGGAAAAGACTATGACCTCCACTGCATGGAGTCAAATATGACTGTTGGGATCAAGTTGAACAAATACACTATTAAGTTGATAATGCCAGTTCTTTGGAGTGGTGTATACACTGACGAGTCTAACTGAAAATTATCAATGATCACACAATAAAGACAGCAGGTCAGTTGACATGCTACAATAGCAGAATGTGGGAACCTCTGGATGCTAGTGTGTTCTGGAAAACACATCTGCAGCTGCAGGAACCTCTGCTTGGTCAATGATGGAAGCCAAGCTGCAGATACTGTGGCACATAAGGAAGGGGAAAGTTATCATGTCACATCATTTTAGGAGGCACACAGATCCCTTTAAATAGGGTCATCTGATTTGATCAGTGATTTCGGACAGGAGGATGCAACTGAGAGTAAGGCAATTAAAAGGACCCAGAGGCAGGAGCTCTAGCCTTTTATACTATCCAAAACTTACAAGGGAGGTTTTATTCAGCATGTTTAGACAAGAATGCGAGCTGCAGGGTGGATAAGCTAACTGACCATGGCACTGTGGTACTGCAAGTCACTCATGAGGTAGTACAACGTTGTCCTGGGGTTTAAGTTAGACTTCAGCTTAGCTCATAAAAGAGGTGGCTACTAAGATGTTAGATGTGTTCATGATGATCTTCCAAAATACACAAAAGATAGGAATGGCTCCATTGACCAGAAAGTAGCAAATATAACTCTTCTTTCCAAAATGGGAGGGAAGAAGTAAACTAAAAAACTATAGGCCAATTAGCTTGACATCTGTGGTGAGGAAGGTGTTAGAATCCATCATTAAGGAGGTTACAACTGGGAGCTCGGAAAATTTGAGACAATTGGGAAGAGTCAGCCTGGTTTTGTCAAAGGGAATTCATGTTTAACCAATTTGTTGGAATCCTTTGAAGGACTAGCATGCACTGAAGTTAAAGATTAGCCTTTAGACATACTACATTTGGATTGACAGAAGGCATTTGATAAAGTGCCACAGAAATTATTGCACAAAGTAGAAGCAGGTGATTAGAGGATAACATATTGGCAGAGATAGAAGTATGGTCGAAAACTATAAACATAAATGGTATTTTTCTGATTGACACAATGTGATGAATGGGGTTTCTCAGGGTTGTGTGCTCGGTTCTTAACTGTATACAATTTATGTCAATGATTTCAATGAGGGAAGTAAAAATGTAGAAGCTAAATTTGCAGATGATACAAAGATAGATAGGAATGTTTGTTGTGAAGAGAGCATTAGGAGGTTACAGATGGATATAGATAGGTTGGATGAGTGACATTAATCTAAGAGATGAAGAGTAAAGTTGGAAAATGCTATACAGGATATTGTTGATACCACATCCCAAATACTGTCTGCAGTTTTGGTTTTCTTACTTAAGGAAGGATGAACATGCAATGAAAGTAGTTCAGAGGAAGTTCAATGGATTGGATATCTGGAATGACTGGATTGCCTTATGAGGAACGGTTGGACAGACTGGATCTTTTTTCACTGGAGTTTAGCAGACTCAAAGTGACTTGGTTGGAATATACAAGATTCTAAAACCTTGATAAGTTGACACTGAAAGGTTGTTTTTTTTTCTTGTGGGTGAGTATAGAACTAGGGGGTGCTATTTTAAAGTTAATGGTGCCCTTTTAGAACTGAGATCAGGAGAAATCTTTTCTCTCAGAGTTGTGCAACTTTGGAACTTTCTCAGAAGATAGTGGAGAAGAGGCCATTGAGTATTTTTAAGGCAGAGATAGAGGAGTTCTTTGCCCAACAAAAATCTAGGGTAATTAACCATAAATGGGAATTTGAATTCAAAACATAAACCCACCAGCTATGATCTTATAGAATGGTGGAGCAGGCACGAAGGACCTAATGCCTTACTCTTCCTCCTAATGCAGATGTTCACATGCATTCAATACCACTCGCAATAAACAGCAAAATTCTTTTAGTAATTACTTGCTGTAGTTGCACACTAACCATTGTGGATCATGGACTCAGACACTCAGGTCCCTCCGCATTTCAGAGCTTTACAATCTCTTATCATTTATGCTTCTTTTTATATTCTTCCTCCCAAGGTGGGCCATTTCACATTTTCCAACATTACATTCCATTTGCTGGATTTTTGGCCACTCACTTAACCTATATATATCCTTTTGTAGACTCCTTATACTCTCTTGACTAGCTGTGTAATTTATCAAATTTGGCAATCGTGTCTTCTATCCTTTTGTCTAAGTTATTTATGTAATTTCTAAAATGTTGAAGCACCAACTCTAATACCTGTGGCACATTACTTGTTACATCTTGCCAACCAATAAATGACCCATTATGCTTACCCTCTGTTTTCTGGTAGCCAGCCAAGCTTCTATCAATGACAATTGTTAACTCTTATATAATGAACTTTTATCTTCCACAATTTAACTTCAATGCTATCTGATTCCTGCAAATCGAAATCTAGCAAATGTCATCTCACTATGAGAGAGAGAGAGAAAAAAAACAGAGAGAGAGAGAGAGAGAGAGACAGAAAGAAAAAGGAAACAACAAATTTGTAAACCTTACATCAAAATGCTGTAATAGATTATAAAGGATGTGATAAATGAATACTTGGTAACAATGATCAGGTTGGGCATAGTTAACGTGGACTTGTCAATAAGAATTTGTTAAATTAACTTATTGGAATTTTTCTGAAGATGTAACCAATAAAGTTGATAAAGAAATGTTGATGGATATAACATACGTGGATTTCCAGAAGGTTTTTGGTAAGGAGCCTCACAGGAGGTTAGTTAGCAAAAGCAGAAAAATTGGAAACGAGATAATGCATTGGCAAGGAGTAAGGATTAGCTAACAGGCAGGAAACAGAGTAGGAATAAATGGGTCATTATTGCAGTGGCAGGGTATAAGTAGTGGGATATCATAAACATCAGTACTTTGGACCCCATCGGTTGACAATACCTATCAATGATTTGGAGGTGAAGACCAAACGTAACATTTCAAAATTTGTGGATGACACAAAGCTAAGTAAGTGGGAACATGTTTTGCAAGGAAGCTGGAATGTAATGTGCAAAAATGTAAGGTTATTCACCAAGGGTAGGAGGAACTGATGTGCAGAGTATTTCTTAAATAGTAAAAGCTTGGAAAAGGACCTAGGTGTCATTGCCAATAAGTCACTGAAGGCTACCATGCAGGTGCAGCAAGCTATTAGGAAAGCTAATGGAATATTAGCATTTATTGTAAAAGGATCTGAGTACATAAGTCATGACGTCTTGCTGGAATCATAAAGAAGCTTGGCACCTATATGACTGTGTTCAGTTTTGGTCTCTTCATTTCAGGAAAGATACCACTGCCATTGAGAGAGTGCAACAAGGTTCACTGAATTTGTTCCGGGATGGCAGGACTGTCCAATGAAGAGAGATTTGGGAAAAACTGAGCCTACATTCTCTTAAGTTTTCAAGAATGGCAAGGTGATTTAATTAAAACCTACAAAATACAGAGGGGATAGACAGAGTAGATGGAGGTGAGATGTGGCCCCTGGTTGGAGAGTCTAGAACCAGAGGAAATGTTTAAAAATAAGGGAATGCAATTTAGGACTGCAATTAGGAGAATTTATTTGTACTGAGTGTTGTTAATCTTGAAATGCTTATGCCAGAGTGCTATGGAAGCTATCTTTCAGTGTGTTAAAGTAGAAATTGATATATTTCTTATTACCAATAACAGAAAGGCTTATGGGGATTGTGTGGATAAAAGGCTTTGAAGTGTCTGATCAATCATCATTGTACTCAATGGTACATCAAACCAGACGAATTAAATGGCTTACTCCAGTTTCTATGTGGCACCATGTCAAATCTCTTCTTGGAAATCTAAGTTAGTACATTCACTAGTCCCCCTTTATCCACAGCACAGGTTACTTTGTCAAAGTTCTCCAATAAACTGATTAAACATGATCTCTCTTTTAAAAACCCAGGTTAATTCTGCTTATTATCTTGCATTTTCTAAGTGTCTTACTACAATAACTTTAATAATAGCTAGTAACCTTTTTCCTATGACAGAGATTTGGATTGTACATTCAAAAGTCATAGGAGGTAAAAGTGTAGAATCCTTAAAAAGACACACAATTTTCCAATTTATACAAGGTACAGAGCACAAAAATGAAGAACTTATGCAAAACCTTCACATAACATAAAAGCCTCATGAATGTCCTTTCGGGAAGGAATTCTTCAATTGCTTACCTGGTCTAGCTTACATGATTCCAAACCCACAACCACATGGTTCACTCTTATCTGCCAGCTGGACAACTAGAAATCAACCATAAATGCTAGCCTAACCAATGACTCACATACTTCACAACAAAGAAAAAATTCTAATCAACCTGTTCAGAGATGTTCAGACATGGAGCAAGTAGGACTTGAACCCAGGCCTCTAGGTTCAGGGATAGGGACACTACCACTAAGGCACAAGATGGCTGCCGTACTTCATGAACAAATGAAAGTAACTCCAGGCCCAGCTGGAGTGCAGTGTTCAATTTTGGGCAGCACAATTTACAGAAAAAAGTCAAGACCTTAGTGAGGGTGCAGAAATCTATTAGAATGGTATTAAATATGTAGGACTTAAGCGGAAAAACTGAAGAAAACTGTATTGTTTCCATTTGAGCGAAGAAAGTTAAGTGGAAACTTAATTAAGGTGATCAAAATCATGATGGGTTTTCAGAGAGCCAAGTAAGAAGAAACCATTTCCAGTGACATAAGCACTAAAGATCAGATGACAGATTAAAGGTAATTGACAAAATAACCAATAGAAGTTTGAACAAACTTTATTAGTGAATTTTCATGATCTGAAACATACAGTTTGAAATACTGACATAATATTCAATCATAAATATCAAAACTTAAGTGGACAAACACTTTAAGAGGAGAAAATGGCATGGTTATTGGGAATGGTCAGAAAAGTTGGACAGCTTGAAGGGAGAAAAAAAGCATCGGCACAGAGAACCAAAAAAACAACTTCTGTATTGTTCCAGAATTCCAATAAAATTGTTTGATTATACTAACACTTTCAAAACTAAAATCAAATCCTGTCATTAGCATTAATTGAACAAGATAACTCAAGAAACTGAAAATATAATTTGCAGCTTTACAAGGGGAAATAAATAAAACACATTAAAATACATGTTTAGATCATGATACCTGAAGAAAGTATCTTGCAGTTGATGAGGTAGTGCTGCAAAATCAAATGCGCAGTATGATTGAGGAAAGACCACTTCCATGTTTCGCTTCACCTCCACTGGAGGATTCGTCATGATTGGGGCTGCAGTTCCAAAAAATGGATAAGAGTACCTGGTCAGCAAATAAAAGGAAAAAAAATGCCCAACACAGTTAGGATATCATGGTACATTCACTACAAAATAAGCAGACATGCAGCCAAAGGTTCCTCAAACACTCTTACTATAAAAACAGAAAATGCTGGAAAAATTCAACAATCGCATCACAAGTATGGTGAAGGAAATAGAGTTAAATCTCGGGTTAATTAAGACTGATGACCACCAGAAATGTAACAGCTTCGAAGTAGGTGCAGAGGCAGCTAAATGGAGGGCTGTCACAGTGTGGAAGGCAGGAGAAATTAAAT
The DNA here is from genome assembly GCF_004010195.1 of Chiloscyllium plagiosum. Lineage (NCBI taxonomy): Eukaryota > Metazoa > Chordata > Chondrichthyes > Orectolobiformes > Hemiscylliidae > Chiloscyllium > Chiloscyllium plagiosum. The sequence goes on from NC_057711.1 coordinate 70,347,497, forward strand.
GGTAAAAGGGATCATTATGCAAAACAAAAGGGGATGGTAATGGGACAAGTGAAGTCCGGTGGAGGCGTAAAAGACAGAAAATTTTTTGTCCATAGACAAGTGACAACAGTGGTTCGGATGTGAAATTGCTGAACGCAATGTGAAGTCTCGAAAGGCTTGAACTTATGTTACAGGTGACTGGAAGTCACTCAGTTCAAGTAAATCAAGCTCTCTGAGTGGAGGCTGGACACCAATGTCGACACTTCATCTCACCTGAGCTTGAGAGCATGACCCCACCAACAAACATCAAGCCTTCATTTTAATGAATGTCACTGATTTTATCTCCCCTAATCCTGTATATCATATTTAACCTCGTCACTAAAACTGGCACAGCTCCGCTTCTCCTTCACAGTGTCTTCTTCTTTAAAGAACTGATTGCTTCCTGGGTTTTTTTCACCTACATCTGTGACGCTTTTGATACCCTTCTGCATTTCACGTCAATGTTGAAAATCTAGTCCTAAGCCACTGACATATATTAAAAACGGTTACTTGATCACTGGGATCCACACTTTGAAATTTCCCTTGATGCATACAAACAGAATTGTTGCAGCATAGAAGAAAGCCATTCAGCCTATTAAATCCCTGCCAGCTCTCTATAAGAGCTAATCGCTTAATAAACACCAGTCCTAATGAGTTTGAGTTGCAGTGGCAATGTGCAAATGTAAATGTATTTTTTTGTCCCAGAGCTATGAATAGGAATAGAAGGATCTCCAATTTTCTTTCTATCACATGATTGACAAGCAACCCTTCCCATTCTTACTACCTGCTTTTTACTTACAGTTTGGGAAACCTGGGCAGCATGAACGAGTTGGAACAAAGGGTCTGTTTCTGCTCTTTGTGACACTGACTCTATAAGCAATGTTGAAAAGATCTGCAGGTTGATACTTCCTTGGCCATTAAATCCATGAATGGGAATGAACACAGAGCTTCTGGCTCAGAAGCAGGGATGCTTCCAGTTCACTACAAGCCCTCTGCAATTATGTTATATTACCACAAAGGTTATATATTCTCTTGAATAATTTCTTGGATTAATGTCGGACTAATAGCACAGAAGAAGTGAGCGATCATGTTATAACTAATCAACAGCAGTCACATGTACAAATGGATAGTTAAACACATGACTGATGATTAATTGCCAAAATAAATAACTTAACTGTTTGGAGGTAATAAGTCAAATCGTTGCCATGCTAATGACAAGAACTTTTGTTAAAAAAAATTACTTTTTGCACTGCATAATTAAATGCATTTTAAATTTTAACTTTGCTGTCAAAAAGTTAGAAAATGATGGATGAGTTTTAATGAAAAGTTTGCTTTCACAACAATATGATGGGGTAGTTATCCTACTAATCAGTCATGACAAAGTAAATTAATGCTGAGACATAAATCTGGATTACTGTTATGAAAAAAGTTAATAAAACTGTCTCAGTTTCTAATTACTTTTTGCAGTGAATATTAAGTTAATAGTTTGTTTCAAAATCTGACCTGTAGCTATAACAGAAAAAAGTAGAAGACATTTTCAACCCTTCAGAAAGTGAAACACTATTCCTAAGTGGCAAGTGAACCAGCAATAATCACTGTCAACATTAGGTTTGTGAGCAAAGTGAAATGTTAAAATTAGCATGCAAAGACAGAATGATTCCTTGGATTTTAAAGATTATTAATTGGAACTGATTGGTGATGACAGTTGTTCAGCATATTTTCTTTCATCTGTAGGAATTGAATTTTGATCAAGCACAAGTTGAAGCAATGAACAGAAAGGAGCATCCTAGCCAGCAATGACACCAAAACTGGACTGTGGTAAACTTTATGATCTGTTACCAAATACCTTCTGAAATGTGAGATATTATACAAAGAACTATAAGTTGAGTTCAAAGCTGTGGGAATTCAGGATAAATACTCAAAATTAATGGGAAATAGACCGAAGTATGAAAAAATTGATTTTTCAAAAATTTGCCAAAGACCCATCAAGGAAGAAATGCTGTCTGAGTTATAGTGAAAGACGAGGGAGTTGACACTAGGATAAAAAGTTTTGGTTATGGGAAAGGATGGATAGGCTAGATTTGTTCTCCATGGAGCAGAGGAGGCTCAGGGGGATTTCAGGTGGCACAGTGGCTCTGTTGTTAGCACTGCTGCTTCACAGCACCAGGGACCTGGGTTAGTTTCCAGATTCTGTCTGTGTGGAGTTTGAACATTCTCCCTGCGTCTGCGTGAGTTTCCTTCAGTTGCTCCGGTTTCCTCTTACAGTCGAAGAATATGCAGGCTAGATGGATTGGCCATGATGTCCAGGGCTGTGCAAGCTTGTTGGGTTAGCCATGGGAAAGGTTGGGTTGCAGGGATGAGGGGGGATGCTTTTCAGAGGGTGGACGTGGACTTGTTGGGCCAAATAGTCTGTTTCTGACTGAGGTATATAAAATTATGAGAAGTATAGACAAGGTAGATCATGAGAATCCTGGCCTATTGGCAGATGTGTCTAAGACCAGAGGATATAAATTTAAGGTGAGGAGTAAGTGGTTCAGAGGAGATCAGAGAAAAATGTTTTCGCCCAGAAGTTGGTAGAAACATGGAATGTGCTTCTTTGGAGGGGGGTGAAGATAGGTCCTCTCGGAACATTCAAGAAGCAACTGGATGAGCACTTAAATTTCCAGGGCATAGTAGGCAATGTACCAAATGCAAGAAAATTGGATTTGTGCAGTTCGATGTTTCTTGGTTGGCATAGACATGGTGGAATGAAGGGCTTATTTCTATGCTGTATGACTCTATAAATGTTCACAGAGAAGATGCATCAGATAGGCTGACTGTACTTTAAGTTGATAAGTCACCAGCAATGGATGAGATGTAACGAAGGATACTGAGGGACATGAGGGTGGAAAATGTTGAGGCACTATCATACCTTTTAATTCTCTCTAGATTTGGGGATCATGCCAGAGGATGACAGAATTAAGGAATGATTTAGAAATTATAATTCAGGACAAGAATCAATAAACTACTTCTCTAAATGTGGTTAACTAAGGAAAACCAGCAGAGACTAGTTGAGGGCTAATTATGTCAACTAACTTGCTTGAGTTTTTTTTTTAATGAGAGGGTAAATGAGAGGGAGGTTGGTACAATTACAATATCTAGAAGGCATCTGGATGGATACATGAATAGAAAAGGTTCAGAAGAATATGGGCCAAATGCTGGCAAATGGGACTAAATTAACTTGGGATATCTGGCTGGTATGGACGAGTTGGACTGAAAAGTAGGTTTCCATGCTGTACAACTCTAAGTAGATGATGTACATGGACTTCCAAAAGGCACTTGATAAAGTGTCTCAAGACAGACATGCGAGTGAAATTAAAACCCAAGAGCATGAATGACAGCTCAGATATGAAATTGGATGGGTGACAGAATCAAAAAGCAGTGGTGAAAAACTATCATTGCACTGCAGGAAGAGTTGTGTGAGGACCACTGCTCTTGTTGATTTATATTAATGACTTACATTTTGGTGTACAGGGCACAATTTTAAAATCTGTGATTGACACAAAACTTGCAGGTATGTATAGAGGGTGGTGTTAAACTTGTGTAGGATATAGACAGGTTAGCAAAATGAGCAGACATCTGGGAGATTACATTTTATGTAGTGAAGTGTGAATTATTGATTTTTGTAGAAAGAATTGAGACGTGCCACATAGAATGAAGGGTACAATTCTCAAAGTGTATACAAGAATAGATATACCTTTGAAGTCATTGATTTTAACAGGTGATACAGATTGAAAGCATGATTAAGAAAGCAAAAAAGGATCCTGGGTATAATAAGGAGCTCAGATTACAAAAGACTAAGTTATGCAAAACCTGTACTTAACAGTAGTTCAACCTCAACTGGAGAACTGTGTTTACCTCAATTGAGGAAGGATGTGAGACCATTTGAGAGAATACAGAAAAGATTCACAGGAAGGTCGCAACTGAGTTCAGTTGTATGCATAAATTAGAGCACTTGAGACTAATTTCTTTGAATATAACACTGATGAGAGGTTTGATAGAGGTATTCAAATAATGAGAGGTCTGTAGAATTTAAGGGAAATTTTGTCCACAATGGAAAGATTGAGAACAAGGCAACACCGATTTAAAACAATCAGCAAAGAAAGCAACGGAGAAACAAGAAGAAACATGTCCATTTAGCAAGTGTTTGGGATGCGAAATGCACTGCCAGCGAGTGTGGTGCTTACAGGCTCAATCAAGGCATTCAAAAGGGAATTTGATTATTATCCAAAGAGGAAGAATGTGCAGGTAAGAAGCCTGGGAAATGGTACTTATGCGCTCAATTTATTTGGAAACCCCATGCAGACATAACAGGTCAAATGGTCTCCTTCCATGCTGTAATAGTTTCGTCATTAGTATCGCGTAATTGCCATAATTGGAGTATTCATACTTTACACGATACATTTAATGAGTCAAAACATCAACAGAAGGACTTTTACCGTACAATACAATTCACAGCAAAACTGACATCCAGCTGTCTAATACTTCTTATATCCAGGGCAAAACAGAAATGGTGTGCTGATGCTGGAATGGAAATCTTTGGTGCTGAAGAAGAATCAGATAACTTGGAAACTAAGGCAGGACCACATTGTGGTTCCATTGCCGCAACTGGTGCTGCAGTGGAAATAAGAGAAAAATGCAATTACTATAACAATCAATAACTGCATCTACTATGTACAAATATACAAATTAGGAGCAGGAGTTGACCACTCGACCCCATGAGCCTACTCATCATTCAAAAAGATCATAGTTAACCGAATAATTTCACATTCTTAGCCATCTTGAATAAATCTTTTTGCTGTTGCTTAGCAAGAATTTAGTTACCTCTGCCTTAAAAATATTTGAAGACTTCAGTTTCATTGTTTTTTGAGAAAATGTGAAAGTTTTTACATTTAAAAATATGTAAAGCAATGTTTTCCAGCAAAACATCATATTCAAACATCACATTCACATCAGGTACAATATGATCGATGTAAAACTTATGGTATTCTGTCAGATTTTGAATTTCTCAGAAATATTAACAGCACCTGTTAACCACATTGCAGCTACACAGGGTACAGAGCCCCAACTTATGGAAATGGTCCTGCAACTCAGGCTTCAAAAAAATTCAAGTGCCTGATCAGCTTGGGAGTGTTGTTCTGTTGCTGGGTAACTGCTCATCAACATTTTCAACTTTCCAGGTTTTTACTTTGTAGTCAATGGTGCAACTTTAAAGCTACAAATTGTTTCTCACTATCTGAAGATTGGAAGATTTGGGCCATTACGTGGACATCCTTTCAAACTACACACAACAATAAACATGCCATAGCATGTCCATCCATGTTTTACCTTCGACCCATCATATCCGCAGGCATTGATATGCTCAACTGTATCCTCACACCATTGCAGACACAGACACACACACACACACACACACACACACACACACACACACACACACACACACACACACACACACACACACACATCGCCCAAGTGAATGGTTTGGCTTTGGGATGCACTACCTGGAAGTGTGGTAAAGATAGATTCAATTGAGGCATTCAAGAAAGTATTGGAAGATTATTTAAAAGAAACAATGTGTAGGGCTACAATGAAGAGGCAGGAGTTTGGCACTCAAACAAAGTACTCAGACAGTCAATGCAGGCACATTGAACTTAATGGCTGCCTTCTGCACCATAACAATTCTGTGATTATTTTCACAGTCACAGATTGGAAGGGGCATGGCATCCAATTAGTTTAGTCTTGGCAGTTTGGGGCCACTTCAAATCACTTCAAACTATGGGGGCCTAGATTCAATATTCCTGCAAAGATAATCCTGATTTCTTTGCTGTGCTTTAAAGTATCTCCTTCAACCCCTCTTCCTTAGATCCTCCATCCTCATCTCCAAAAAGTTCATGGAGGCTTTTAATAAAACTGAGATCATCAATTAGCTGTTCATGATGCATCCCTCTAACTATCAATCCAATGAACCAAACTTCCCTCTGAAGTTACTCCTTCTCCTTGTCCCAAACTCATATTTTCTCTAATTTTCCATTCTTGCAGATGCCACCACGAAGCCCATTTTACCGTCAAGATCCACTTCCAGTTCCGTTGACCCTCTTTGCACTAAATTGCTGAGCACCTGACTTCCCATCCTGGTCCTAAAATTAGTTGATACTGCTAATGGTTCACTCTATTCAAGCATGGTCCCTCTCCCATCATCAAGTTTGCCATCATCAATCTTCCTGGACCAACACTCAACCTTTATTATTCTTGAAACTACAGCCCCATCTCCAACCTTCCTTTGCTCCTTAACTGTGATGTTACCTTCCAAATCTGTGTCAATTTTTTTTTTTGGAACCTTATTTTAGCATGCCTGCCAAAATATCAAAACAACTTTTCCCAAAACTGCAATGACATTCTATGTGATCATGACAAAGACAAACTATCGCTCACTGCCCTTCTTGACCGGTTTGCACCCTTTAACATGGTTGACCATATCATCTTCCTTCAATGTCTCTCAACTGTTGTCCAGCTTGGTGGAACTGCAAACGCTTAAATTTAGCCAAAATATCACTTGCAATAGCTTCTCATCCTGCTCTCGTATTCCCACAAGGAGCTATCCTTGATTCCCAGTTTCTCATATTTACATGCTTTCCCTTGGCTATTACATTCAAAAGCACGTCAGTTGCCTCATGTGCACTGAAGATACCACCTGTCTTGATTCTGGCAATGTTGCCACATTGTCTGACTGTTCTTCTGATATCCATTTGTAAATGAGTAGAAAAGAATATGTATTAAATATTGGAAACATTGAGACCATTGTCTTTGGCATCCTTACAACTCTGTTTCCAGCAACCAATGCCTGGCAACTGAGGTTGAACCAGACTGCAAGTTTGGTTTCATATTTGAGCCTTCAATGAGCTAATAACCATATCTGCAAACCTTGATTTTTACTTCTATATTATCACAAGACTTACCAAGCCTCTGTCTCATTTAAAACTCACTGCCTAAGCAAATCTGCTGTGGAAATCCTAATTTATGGCATTATTATCTTAACTATTTCACCTTACTTCTAACTGGCATTACAGATTCTACCATCCATAAATTGGACAGCAAAAATTCTGACTTACACCAATTACCCATTACTCATGTACTCACTGACCTAACTTGACCTCTGTTAAAAGAGAGTTTCAATTTTAAATTTCTTATCCTTGTTTTCAAGTTCCTCCATGCCTAATCTCTCGCTACTTCTGTAATTTCCTTTAGACTAACAACCCTCCAAGATACCTGCATTTCTTTAATTCTGACCAGATATCCGTGATTTCAACTGTTCCACCATCAGTGACTTTGTCTTTAGCTACCTATTTCCTGAATACTGGAATCCTTTCCCTGCAACATGTAGGAAATCAGAAACACTTCCAGTGTCCATAGTGACTACAAATGCAGGAAGTGTGTTCACCTGCAGCTCCTGATTTGCCGCATGGTGTGGACTCACTATGGAGCATCCACGAAGCTGAGCATGTTGTGGATAGCACATTTAGCAAATTTAGCACCAGGAAGATGAGTAAGTGTGGACAGTCAGTGCAAGAGTCCATTGTGGCCATTCCCCTCTCAAACAGGTATACTGTTTTGGATGCTGTTGGGTGGGGAATGGCCTCTCAGGGGAAAGCAGCAACAGCCAGATCAGTGGCACTACAACTGGCACTTTTGTACAGCAGGGAGGGTTGAAGGTTAGGAAAGCAGTAGAGATATGGGACTCTACAGTCCAAGGCACAGACAGGCATTTCTGTGGCCACAAGTAAAACTCCAGAATGGTGTGTTACCTTCCTGATGCAGGATGTCTCTGAGTGGGCACAGGATATTCTGAAGGGAGACAATGAGTAGCTAGAGGCTGTAGTCCATATTGGTACCAACGACATAGGCAGAAAGAGAGATGCAAAGGGATTTCAGGGAGTCACATAGGAAACTGAGAAGCAGGACATGTAGGACATGTTATAATCTTAGGATTACGTCCTGTGCCATGTGCCAGTGGAATATGCAGATAGTACAGTTAAATATGTGGCTAAAGGGCTGGTGCGGGAGGTAAGGCTTCAGGTATGTGGATCATTGGGATGTCTTCTGGTGCAGTTGGGACTTGTACAAGAATGATGTAATACACCTTATGTGGATAAGGTGATCACGATGGCAGACAGAATGCTTGCCTTTATTAGTCTGGACACAGAATATAAAAACTGCAAGTCATGTTGCAGCCGTATTGAAATTTGGTTAGGCCACATTTGTAATACTGCAAACAGTTCTGGTCACCACATTACATGGAGGACATGGAGGTTTTGTACTGAATCAGTTTACCAGAATGGTGCCTGGTTTGGAGGGTATTAACTGTAAGGGGAGATCTGACAAATTTGGTTTGTTTTCATGTGAACGTCAAAGGATGAGGAGTGACCTGGTAGAAGTTTACAATATTATGAGAGGCATAGATAGAATGGGTAGTCAGAGTCTTTTTTCCCGGGTAAAAATTTCAATTACAAGGCGACGTTACAAGCATAAGGTCAAAGGGGATAAGTTTAAAGAAGATGTGAGAGGCAAATTCTTTACACAGAAGTTGGCAAGTGCCTGGATTGCACTGTCAGGAGGAGACAGTGGAGGTGAATACAATAGCAACATTTAAGAGTCATCTTGACAGATACATGAATAGGCAGGGAATAGAGGGATATGGACTGCACAAAGGCAAATAGTTTGCACTTGAAAACGGCATCATGTGTAGATGCAATCTTGATGGGCTGAAAGGCCTGTTCCTGTGCTATACTGTTCTTTGTCTTCTCTGTTTTTCTTTCTTCCTTTAAACCGCATGTTAAACCTACCTCTTAGATAAAGCTTTTGGCCTAACATTCCCTCAGGGGCTGTGCAACAAACGTTGCTTTACACCTGAGAAGCACTCTGGGACTTTTTGTTACATGAAAGAAGATGTATTTTATGTTACAAAATAATCCATTAAAATCCTTTAACCAAATATCCCATAAGTTAGCAAGCACACAAATAAGTTTAAATTCATCACAGTTGAGAATACTTTGAGTGGGGAACAGTGTTCCTTTTCAACGAAAGACAAACCAATAATTTAAATGAGACAACACCTGTCCCCTTTCAGGAAGCACAACCTTAGTCAAGATATTTAATAACTAATCATTCAAATAAAATTAGATAAAGAACATTCAAAATGCAGGCTCTCACAACTCAAAATAAATTGCTTGACATATATTAACTTTGGACAACATCCTCAGAATAATGGACTCAAAAGTCCACACGATCTTTATGTCTGTAATTGATCAAACTGGAAGAAACAAAATGAATGACGAGAGATATATTTTCCTGGTTTTGTGAAACTACAACTCACATAATAATGCACAAAGACAATCCAGCAGAGAGTAATTTGAGACTTCATTACATATTTAATAAGTAAACAAGGCTGTAAATGGACATGTCTTCTTAGAAGAATTTGCTTCAGACTAATGGTAGGGCGAAAGAAGGGGTCCAATCAATGAGCAGACTTTAAAAGAAACTCCTGAGAGGACTATAATGTGCTTCACTTTCCAGATATATATTTACAACAAGGTCAAGAAAAGCAATGTGGGCTTAGAGATCAAAATACGGCAAGCAATGTGGTAGTACAGTTAAGCCTTGGAACTGGAAAGAAATTTAACTCTAAAAATGTCACAATTGAAAAAAAAATTAGAATCACAAAGCAGAATTAGATCCAAGATTAAACATTGTAACAATTACTATACTTTGTTATTAAAGATTAAACAATAGAAAAAGATCACCTCATATCAATAAACATGAACAGCTTAAGGTACAATTTACCACTTTTAAGAAATGCTTCTTTTGGCCTATATAATATACTGCTGCTACATCTCTATCACTTATCAAGGTGTCCGTCTCTATTCCAATGTCTCCCAAATGCCCTGTCATCAAGGGCATTTATTTAACTTTGCTTCTGAGAAAGCTCGTGCTGTCAGCTGCAATAAATATGAGACTAAAAATTCATCCTAAGTATAGAACTATTTTCTCTATTTTATCCCCATGAAAGGAGCAGTTCTTTCTGGCCCCAGTCCCACTTGAAATTTAATATACATACATTCACATTTTGGAGCAAGGACCATATTATGAGCACCCCGGGTCCATATGTTACTCAATTTGAGATAAGTTCAGTTCGGAATGTTTGAAAATTTGAGAATTCTTATTGAAGCAGTCTTGTGCATTGCACAACACTTTTCACAGAAACTTTTAATGTGTAGCAAATTCAGTATTCTGCAGGTTAATCAAATAGAGAAATATTGAGAAATGCATATGTTGGGGGATTTTCATTTTTGATTCGAAATTTTACACAGGGAATATATATCATTGGGGCATACACAAGATTAGGATAAAAGCCAAAATATGCAACATCTAAAGAAAACCTGGAGAATTTTGACATTCCACAAATATAAAATTAGATTCTCAGGCCATTCAAGAATAGTGATGAACTTAAAACACTATTAAGAATGCATTTAAACCTACACAATGAAAAATATTTTTTCAAGGGCTTTTACAGAGAGGCTAACAGCATTAAAGAATGAATCCTGGAAGGACTTCATCAGCACACTCCATGGGGAAGCAAAGAATGACTAACAACTTCTGGATTTCAAAGCTTAAACTCCACTTGTGTAGACAACAGTGAGAAGTATTAACAGCAATCACTGACAATATCTGTGCCATTATTATTGCAAAATCCATTGTATTAGTAAGAGAGTTTAAAAAAAATTGTATAAGTAATCAGATAATTAAACTGAATCTCACCTTGGGAAGGTTTAACAGTTTGAGATGAATGTGCCTTGGAATGCAATGCTGCTCCTGATTGCTGTTCTAATTGTTGTTTATCTATACATTCACCAGAATCAGTTATCACAGCAAGTAAAGACAAAAAAAAAGTAATGATTATCAATTTAATTCAACCACTGTCTAAATAGCTCTGGCAATTTCCAGCTACTACAGTATAATGAATTTGAAAGGACTTTTGTGAATCTGTGGCAGTGTTCCTACTTCCGAGTCAGGAGGCCCGGTTCAACTTCTGCTCCAGAAGTGTGTAATAATGTCTCTGAACTGGCTTATTCAAAAATATCTATAATTAATGTGATTTAGGACAGTGGTACATACTAAGTTAACAACTTCAATTGTTTAACAGAAATGGTTTGGATTTTAAAATCAAAAATTCTGAATTTGTAAATGAAACTAAGCTCCAGGAAGGCTGGTCAACACTGAGGAAGACTGCAACAAATTACATGAATTAACTTGTAATTGGCAAATGAAGTTGAACATATAAAAAAGCAAGGTATTCCATTTTAGTTGGAACATTGCAGTTCACTTATTACTTAGGACATCAAAGTCTCGTGGCATACAACAAAGACATCTCAGACTATAAACAACAAAATGTATGCCAAAGGATAACAAGGCTATGAAAAATAGCAAACCAGTAGTAGGCCTTATTGCTAGAGGGACAGAATTAGAAAACAGGAAAATTATTACAAACATTCATGAAAACTTGCTTAGTGCATGCAGAATACGGCATATAGTTTTGGTCACAGTGGCTCAGTGGTTAGCACTACTCCCTCATAGTGCCAAGGACTCCAATTTAATCCTCCCCTCAAGCAATTGTCTATATGGAGTTTGCACACCGTCTCCATGTCTGCATGGGTTTCTGATGGGTGCTACAATTTCATCCCAGAGTCCAAAGATTAGCTGTGCTAAATTGCCCATAGTGTTCAGGGATGTGCAGGCTAGGTGGGTTAGCCATGGGAAATGTAGAGGGATGAGTCGAGGTGGAATGCTGTTTGGTGTGGATCCATTGGGCCAAATGGCCTGTTTCCACACTGTAGGGATTCTACGATTATGTCAATGATATATCCAAGCACTGGAGAGGGTGAAGAGAAGCTTCACAATTATAGTGCCAAAAATGCGCAATTATGTATCTGCAAAGAATTGATAAGGTGGACATCATTCTCTTGAAAAAAAAAGGTGAGAGGTGATCTAATAAAGATCTTTAGCATAATGAAACATTTTAATAGAGCATATATAGCTAGAATGTCTTTGTGTACAACCAGAGGTTATCGACACCAGATAGTTACCAAGAACCCTGATGTGGAATTCAAAATAAACTTCCTTACCCCAAAGATTGGCAACAGTGTGGAACTGGCTGCCTAGGGACAGGCTGAAGTGAATAGCATTGAGTTATTTAAGAACATATAAAAGACTAGAAGAAATAAACTACTTGGCCCCTCAAACCTGCTCTATTATTCAATAAAATCATGATCTCTTTGTATTTCAATTTCTGAATCCCCATTTACTCTGAATAATCCTTATCTCACCTGCTTAACAAAATTCCACACACCTCTATTTATTTGGAAGTACTAGCTTTCAGAGCGCTGCTCCTTCATCTGGTAACTATTGGGGCAGGATTAGAAGACACAGAAATTATAGGAAAAGATCACAGTGTCATACAATTAAAACAATATATTGAACAAACCTAGATTGCTGTTAAGTCTTTTATCTTTTAGAATGGGATGCAGGTTTCAGTTCATTCATCTGTAAATGTCCGAACTTCTTCTAAGTCACATTCTCGAGATAACGTAAGGTTTTATATGAACAAAAGTGACATCTCAGCTGGGATAATGTATTAAAGATGTGAGGTTAGACTCTGTCTGTATCCCACTCTTGAGTCAGACTGGTTCTATTTCCAAAGTCGGAACTTGTAAAATGTTATATGGATTGACTGCCTGCAGGTTGTGTGCTTTTTGAGCAAAAATAGAACATGTCTGCAAATACAACTCTGCAAATGCAAATTCACCCATAGACTTATATACATGCGTGTGTACATGTGAGAGTGAAAGAGAGAGAGAGAGACAGAGTGTGTACGTGAGTGTGCGTGTGTAAGTGTAAGTGCATGTGAGAGTGTGTGTTGCGTGCGTTCGTTCATGCTCGGTAGAGTGCAAGCGTGCATGTGACGGAGTATAGGCTTGGGAGAGAGTGTGTATGTGTGGATATGAGTGTGGGGGGTATATGTGTCGGAGAGACAATATGCCTATGTATGTAAGAGTGTGTGTGTATGCGTATGTGAGAGTGTGTACAGTATAGTGGGGTCACCTGTAATGTGACATGAACCCAAGTTCCCTGTTGAGGCCATCCTCATGGGTACTGAACTCAGCTGTCAGCCTGTGCTCGGCCACTCTGCATTGTTGCATATCACAAAGTCCACCTTGAAGGATGGTCACCTGAAAATCTGAGGCCCAATGCCCCAACTGCTGAAGTGTTCCCGGATTTGGAGGGAACACCCATTACCACCATTACACGTGGGGATACCACCACCATGTACACGGGCAGGTACTTATTTGACTCAGCCAATGCAGTCTATCTCATATGCGGCAGGCAAGGTTGCCCAGAAGGATGGTACATTGGAGCGACCAAGCAGACTCTATGACAATGGATGAACGGATACTGCACAACAATCGCCAGACAGGGATGCTCCCTCCCAGTCGGGGAACACTTCAGCGGTCAGGGACATTTGGCCTCGGATCTTCGGGTGACCAGTCTCCAAGGTGGACTTTGGGATATGCAACAATGCAGAGTGGCCGCGCAGAGGCTGATAGCCAAGTTTGGCATCCATGAGGATGGCCTCAAGGGGATTTTGGGTTCATTTCACACTACAGATGATCCCACTACACTATACGCTCATACACACACATACATACTCATGCAGACCCTCTCTCATACACACACACACACCCCACACTCACACCCATGCACACACCCTCTCACAGGCTTATACTCCGTCACACTCACGCACACACGCAAACACACACTCTCTCACATGCACTCACACGCACACACACTCACTCTCCCTCCCTTACATGCATGTGCGCACACACACACAAACTCATAAGTCTATGGGGTGAATTTACATTTGCAGAATTGTATTTGCAAACACATTCTATTTTTGCTCAAAAAGCACACAACCTGCAGGCAGTTAATCCATATAAAATTTTACAAATTCCTACTTTGGAAATAGAATCAATCTGACTCAAGATTGGGATACAGGCAGAGTCTAACCTCACAGCTTTAATACACTGTCTGAGCTGAGATATCACCTTTTATTAATAAAATCTTAGGTTATCTGAGAAGGTGACTTAAAAGTAGTTCTGGGATTTATATATTAATGAATCAAAACCTGCAATCTACTCTAAAAGAAGAAAGACAACAGCAATCTAGGTTTGTTTAATATATTGTTTTAATTGCATGACACTGTGATCTTTTGCTATAAATTTTACGTCTTATGATCCTGCTCCACTAGTTACCAGATGAAGAAGCAGCTCTCTGAAAGCTAGTACTTGCAAATAAACCTGCTGTTGTGTGACTTTTAACTTTAATAATAATCAATGATCTCTGTCTCCATTGCCTTGGACGCAAAAAGTTCCAAAGTCTCACAACCCTCAAAGGGGGAAAAAGAAATGCCCCTTGGTCCTTGACATTCTTTCCACATATTTGGCAAGACCTTTTAGAATCTTATACATTTCAATCAAGTCTAAACTCCCACGGAACCAAGTCATTCTATCAAATCTATCCTCATAAGACAGCCCGCGCATTCCAGTTTCAATCTAGAAAACCTCCTCTGAACTGCCTCTAAAGCACTCATATTTTTCCTTAAATAAGGCAAGTAAAACTGCACACAGAATTCAAGACGTAATCTCACCAATGCCCTGTGAAACTGAAGCAAAGCATCCTTAACTTTTATGCTCCAGCTCTCTCATAATAAAGGGAGAGCATTCCATTGATCTTCTTGATTGTAATCCATACTCGTATACTAATCTTTTGACACAAACTCAAGAAAGCCCAAATCCCTCCGGACCTCATAATGCTGCAGCTGTTCTCTATTTAAGTATTCTGTTTTTTTTTATTTGATCAAAGTGAACAACTTTGATTGTAATTCCACTAAGTTCCTTCCTTCCTGTACCTCCTGATTTAGTTCTATTATTGGAATTTCTTTTTGTATAGTGGACAAACATACAGGGGAGAAGTGAATAAAGGACTCCAAGGATAAATTTACATGAGGTTAGATGGGAAAAGACTCAAGTTGCAAAGCTAAGGATTATAGCTCTAAACAGCACAGCAAATATCCTAAGGTCACTTCAAATTATGCCCTGTGGTATTTTTAATTCAGTCACAGAAATAATTTGCCTTAGCACTACCAAGTTGTACTCACCTTTTTGAATCTCTTTATTTTCTTCTCCCTGCAGGCTATTCGCCTCATTTTCTGTGGCCTGGTCTCTGCTGGGAGGGGAATCACTAAGTTCGGGAGAAATGTTTGCAACATCTACATTCTTGGGCTTTTGTTCAGGAACTGAAGGTTTAACAGTTGGAGGAGAAACTATTCGCTGCATCACTGGAGACTTAGGTTCAGGTTCCATTTTACCTGGACTAGATTGCTTTAAAAATATGTTATTTGGTCAATAGTGGAAAAGGCAAATTCTCAACATCCAAATTATAATCAGAATATATAAAAACCTCTTAAGACAGAAAACAGATTCAAAGTTCAGTATTTAGATCTCCATTGATCACTGATATTTAACTAATTAGATAACAAACAGAATTACATCATCTTCAGAATTTTAATTCCTGATTAGTTAATTAGCACAAAAGAATTAAAAAGCAAAGATTTTTAACCTAACAAACAAATTCTAATTAGTGTAGAATCGTCAAGTAGCAACACTACATGCAACGCCTTTCAATGAAACAAATCTTGGACAACTCTAACAAAGCTAAATATCATAACAAGAAACAGATTAGAAAATAATTTCAGAATAATAGTTTTATCTGGTACTCATTGATTCCAACAATATGTGGTCAAAACCACTATAGTTTTCAGAAGAAGCAGGATTTCAAGATGTAAGATAATGAAACTTGTTTGCATATCTGTACTGGTGCCTCCACTTTAATGTGATCATGTATTTTTAACCTTGTAATACAATTCTAAGCACTTAGAACAACATGTGTATGTTTGAAACAGAAATTGTGGTTGTGAGTTTGACATTCTGTAGTTATGCATTCCTGTTAAATGTAGTGCAGCAGCACCTCCATCAGTAGGAAATGCAACTACATTGTGACAAGTTTTCAACAACAATTTTCACTACAAATGTAAAAATAGGAATGTATAACAAAAATATCAAATGATGTGGAAGAACTACAAGACATTTTATCTATTAAAAATAGATGGGTGTATTTTTGACAATTTTATACATTCTTACCACCAGTTTTTAAACATAATTACAATAATAGCACTGATTCTATCCACATGGTTAATATTCAGAAAGAAAGAATTATTACTTTCCTGACAGGTTTACAGTAAATTGTGACTGGATTCAAGCACAATGGGAAAAAAATTGCTTCATAGATGAAATAAGGCAAATAGTAACTACCTGAGATTTTATTCCTTCTTTTCTAAGAGTTACTGACACGCCCACAGTCGGAGACAACTCAAGTGGCAGAGGAGGGTCCTTTTGCTTTGCTTTGTTAGGTGGCACCAAAGTAAAAGCTCCTTCAACTGCTGCAGGGTGCTGATCTATTTCTTGGCCTCTTTTTAATAATCCTGCAAGTGAGACCTCTGTACTGCCCAATGACCTGTCGCCACAGCACAAATGAATCTGAAGTTTAAAGGAGAAAACAAAGTAGAGTATTCATTTTGCACTTAAATCCACCATCCAGAGGCATGACTAGACTTTAGACATTTCAGATGTCATTTTAAAAAATTAAAATTTACAAATTTTACCTATCTTGTTCACTAAAGTCCCTTTGGGGAAAAAATTCTGCCAACTTTATCCTTATGTCATACTAGACGCACAGCACTATGGCTGATTCTTAACTGCCCACAGAAACGATCCAACAAGCCACTCAGTTGTACTAAGCTACTATGGAAAATAATAAAACTAGACTGATCATGTGGCTGTGACTGAGGCATGAGATTTAGACAAATTGGCAAATTCCTGATGAAGAGCTTCTGCTTGAAAAGTCTGCTCTCCTATTTCTCGGATGCTGCCTGACTGGCTGTGCTTTTCCACCGCCACACTTTTTGACAAAGGCAAATTCAGTCCAGGCAATTTTCTTTAATTTCAGACTCACCAAATTGTATTGTACAGCAAATGCTCTAAGTTCTCTCCAATTATCATTTCTATTTACTTTCTATCCTATGGGGAGAACACTCTGGAAGTAGAGTCCCAGGAATCCTCAACATTGTCTCTAAACACAATGATAATGAATAGCATTAGACCAAAAATGGAAAAAGCTGCTTCTGCAGATTACCAGGTTTCAGTTGCATCTCAACACCACATGTAAGATGCACTAAACTCAATATGGGCATGGTCCTTTCCTGTCAATGATGGCATTTTTTGGAGGAACAGGTCACATGTTTTATGGCACTACCAATTTGTTAAATGGGATAGGAAAGATCGAGAAGTTTAAAATTGGGTACACATTAGGCACTCTCAGCAATCAGAAAAAATAGTACTGTATTCCACCACAAACTGTAGGCTGCCATGTGCAGTCCTTATCCTGATAGGCAATTCAGCAATTAACAAGAAGAGGGTCCTTGGCTATTTCTACCTTCAACTATGGTATGACTCAGAAAGAAAATACAAAAGGCTTTTGAGAAGTTTTGAGTACAGAATCTCTGCAGTTCTTCTTCTATCGCCATAAGAACATGGCATACCTCCAGGCTCTCAATTATATTTTACTATTCAAACCTCAAATCTCTTAATTCCCTTAGTTTTGAAGAATCTTTCAATCTCAGCCTTGAACAGACAATCAAAGTTCAGGATACAGAGCATTCTGAGAGATTGACAAACTTGCTCTTTGAAGAAATTTATCCTCATCTCTGCTCCTGAGGCAACACCCCCTAGTTAAAGACTCTCCAGTTAAGGGAAATTGTTTCTCAACAATTGCATAGACGCTCAAATGACATGGACTGTGGTGAAAAATATGGCAAGAAGTCCAGCAAGGACTACTTCAACATCAGGAACAATCATTACATATTTTAACTAGGTACTGGATGTAGACTCAAAATTCTTGCTAGACAGCAGTGAGGTGCATACTAAGGCTATTGCTTGCTAACAACGTTTTAACTGCTGATTTCACCTCTTTAATATGCAGCTTTCTACGAAGACATTTGCTGCAAGCAAATGAGACATTGAGAATTCTGGACATGGGAGTCAGAGCGGATACCAAGTGTATTCAACTCAATGTTGGCTATCAGTACAATGGACATGCGCCATTGGCACTAGCCACACATAGCCCATAGCCACAGATATTTGACTCAGACATGTGCTAACTCTTGGCACGTCTCTCATCCACTGAAAATATGCTTCTGTGCTTCCGTGCTGCACCTCAAAGTGCAAAGGGAATAATAGCTGGAATGCTACAGCAAGAAATGGCTCTCAGGGGCAGGCATCCAGTGCATGGACTGGATGAAGCTGCATCACAGAATGTTCGTTTGCTCTCTTAGTATTTAGCCACCTTTGAGCTCACCACACCTATGCTTTGTCCCTAAGCTCACAGTTTTGCTGCATTGGTGTGCTACTTAGCACAGACACAAAGCCAGGAAGGTTGTCAGCAGTCCTCAGTCAAGTCAAGAAAGATAGCCTTTGTTCAGTGGGCCCTGCAATTTAAATCAAGGGCAGCCTCCAATTCCAGTCCAAAGACGTGGACTTGATCAGTCAGTAGCTTGGGGTGGTCCCAGTCTGCAAAGCAAGGTGCTAATTTCTCCTTCTCTACCACATCAGGGGCAAAAATCAAGACCATGCAGGACAGCTTTGAATCCTCCACTGTCAACATCCGTGCAGGCTACCAATTTGCTTACAACACAAAGATAGGCAGCAAAGTTAATTGTGAAGAGGATATATGCAAGCAATGAAGCAATTTAGATAAGTTAGTGAATGGACAAAGATCTAACAAATGGGGTATAATGTGGTAAATTGACCACTTCTGCAATATCAAGAAAGAGTAAGTCAACACAGTTTGCACGTGGCAGAATTAAGAATGAAAACACCAGTCACGAGTCAGGGGATGCACACTGAGGTGGCTGTATGGCATGTTTTCACCTAATACATGAGCAGCCTGATAGGAATCCAAAGGTCAGACCAATTATGTCAAAATCTAAAATGGGAAACATTGATCTCATCACTGATTTTTCTTCACAGATCAGGACATCCATGTCACATTTTTATTTACTTTACCAAACAGCTGGCTTAACTTTGATAAGAATAAGGAAAAGAAGAGAACAGCAAGGACAACAGAAGCAGAAACAAGACACTCAAGATGCTGCATCTGTGGAAGAACGAGCAACAGAATTTCTTCAGCAATTTCTGTTTCTGTTTTAGATATTTAGTATCCTCAATTTTTTGTTCTTTTTATTGAACTTTCAAGCCACTGGCTCCTTTCAAGGCTCATCTAGGGACATGTGGCTTCTCCAAATCAACCCACAAACACAATCAGGAGTTCACAGAAAACAATATAGTTTGTCCTGTTTACCACAGAACCAGAAAGGGAAGGTGCCAGAACCATCAGATTTGCTGCCATTGTTGGGTACCCTCAGGTTCCAGGAGCCATCGACTGCAGTCATGTGGCACTGGGAACTCCCAGGCATCATCCAACCAGGTTCCCGAAAAGCAAGAGATGAAACTCTCTCAATGGTCAGTGCATTTGTGACCATAGACAACAATTCCTGCGGTCATGCACCCACTATTCAGTGAGCTGTCACAACATGCCGAACTCCCAGATTCTCTGAATGTCTGTCAGCGCCAACACAATCTCTAGGGCTGGACTGTGACTAATGATCCCAGTGCAAAACCATCAGTTTGATATCCATCAGTGCTTCAATGCAGCACACACATTCACTAGTGCCATCAGTGAGGAGGGAACTGTCTTCTGAATATGCATTTCCGATGTCTGGACTGCTCACGAAGAGCATGCCGGTACAGGTGGTTCTTCTGTAACATGATAGTTGCATTCATGTGCAACTCCGCATTACAGAAAAATCGCATTTTACAACCAGCAATTAAGGTGTTGGTGATGTAATCGCATTACAGCCAATGCATGTTTTAAAAGTTTGCGTTTTAGAAACAGTGTCCCCAATTCATCAATCGCATTATAGCGAATTCGTATTAACGAAAGGCGCGTTAGAGCAAAATGACCTGTGCTCATCAGACAGACTAAGACATAGCTTAATATAAGTGGAAATCTAAAAGAAGGGCTCTGGAACAGCTACTTAACTCCTCAGGCAAGGAAAAAATAAAACAATCTGATAAAGTTTCTGAAGGAGGCAGTGCTGATGATCAGGATGCTGAGAAAACGAGGGCAATAGTGAGACAAGGCAGACAGGCCATAATAACCTGACAATGGCTATGCCTGATAATATTTTAAAAAATTTACTCATAGATGTGGGACGTGAGCGTTGCTAGCTCGGCCAGCTTTTATTGCCTATCTATAGATGCCCTTGAGAAGACATTGGTGAGCTGCCTTCTTAAACTGCTCGATCCATGTGCTGTAGGTAGACCCACAATACCATTAGGAAGGGAATTTCATGTAGATATATTTCCAGGTCAGGATGGTGAATCGCTTGGAGGGGAACTTGCACGTGCTGATTTTCCCATGTATATGCTGCCTTTGTCCTTCTAGATGGTGGTGGTTGTGGGTTTGAAAGGTACTGTCCAAGGATCTTTGGTGCAGACTATAAGTGGTACACACTGTTGTTACTGCATTTCGGTGGTGGAGGGAGTGGATATGGTGCCATTCAACTGGGCTGCTTTGGTGTGGATGGTGTCAAGCTGCTTGATTGTTGTTGAAGCTGCACTCATCCAGGTAAGTGGGGAGTATTCCATCATACTCCTCACTTGTGTCTTGTAGACAATGGACCGGCTTTCAGGAGCCAGGAGGTGAGGTACTTACTGCAGCATTCTTAGCCTTTGACCTTACACTTTTTGCTATTGTATTTACATGGCTAGATTGGTTCAGTTTGTGGTCAACGGTAACTCCCAGGATGCAGATAGTTGGGGGATTCTGTGATGGTAATGCCATTGTATGCCATGGGTTGACGGATTGATCATCTCTTACTGGAGGTGGTCATTGCCCGGTATTTATGTGGCACAAATGTTGCTTGCTACTTTTCAGCCCAATCAGCCAAATAGCATCACATGAATATTTGTGGACATTCTGAAGTAATAGCCGATTGCAAAGCAAAGCCATTCCAGCCCTCAAGGGAATGCTCATTTTATAACTGAAACTTTGATACTATGTTTGTCACAGACTATCAAACATGTTTCCTTGTGCACCAATAACTTCTTGTTTTGTTTCCTAATCAAAGAATCAGTTACATGAAGGCTGTGGCCAAGCTATGCCAAACATAGTTTGCAAATATCACAGAGACAAAGCTGACGTGCATTGTGTTGAATTTCTGCTGAAACATCACCATCTAGTTTAAGTTCTCACTTTTCAGAAGTTATGTTCCTCCTATAGGACAGCAGTGATTGAAAGGCTCAGCACTCTTCACGCAGCTACACATGATGCTCATGTCAGTGTTTACGGTAGTCACTTGCTCTCATGTTAGTAAACAAGGAAAGCAACAGGTCAAATGTCTTAACAGATTTGTACAGACCACAGGAATATATCTCTAAACTCTATATTTACTTCGTGTAGTGCTGTATGGAAGATGCAACCAACGTGGATTCAATGTTATTTAACCTTTCTTTTCCTCCCATTACAACTGGGTGGCACCACAGCAGCTGTAGCTGAGCTGAAGAAGCCTATTGACAGCTATGCTACCTTACCTCGATGACTTTGGCAGTCTTCTTCCATTGGGCCTGGATCAAGAGGTGTACTTCAAACCTCCTGGACCTGACCTTTAGGTACCTGGCAGAGAGGAGGTGATGTGTAGAACAACTCTGGAGTGTCTCACGATGACAATCCTTGGCTGTCAGCTGTCACTCCTCATCCCTGTTGGGTGCAATTTCACCTCCTTCATCCATCAAGAGATGGAGGATCTGCATCGCTGTCAAGGTCACTTGGACCATCTCATCAAGCCATTGAATAAAACCGTTCATGGCTTGCACAATGGCATGGAAGCCCAAGTCCTTATCCAACAGATACTGAATGCTCTGCCTGACCAGGTTCTCCAAGGCAGCCACACCTGGTTCATGGAGATAGTCACGCATTCACCTGACATCAGACAGAACTTAGGAAGCTTTCTCTACCCTTCTTTCCAGTTTCTGCCAAGGGTGTCAGATGCATGCAGACATTCCCCGACTTACCTAGGCACTACCATCAGCTCATCATCTGTACATACTAAGACATAGAGAGATGCCTGACATAAGCTTACAAGGTGAGCAAATGGCTAGAGCCCTATTTACACAATTGCTGACAAGGTCAAGGAAATATGCAAATCCCAAAGTGCATTTTTACTAATGAAGGTAAGTTTGCATTTGTGGTAAAGGATCCATTAGATTTCCCAACTTGCATATCAATAAAGAGAATGCACCTTTCATTGCTTCATCGCAAAAGCGAATGGCAGTTCAGGATAGAGTGTATCATGGTATTTAAAGAAATCTTTAGATGTATCTGGAGTTTCAAAGATTTCATCAACACATTGGATATACAAACATAAGGTTGGAGGTTAGGGCATTTTCCATCAAAAACATGCCTGAACAATGATTTCACGTAGGTATTCCTCAAGTTGCTAATGTCCAAGCAGGTTAAGAAGGCATCTGACTAAAATTCAGCTGAAGTCAAGTTTGCTAGCTTTATTTGAAATAAATACAGAAATTATGCAACTTCATTTCACACCTGAGTTTTATAAGAAAAGAAAGAACACCAGGGTTCTGATTGCACTTTACACTCACACACACATATACACTCTCTCTCACAGAGAGTATTACACATGGAGCAATTCGTAGAATACGCAAATAAGTTGAACAGTGAATTGCATTAGCTTTACATACTCAAATGAATACAATGAAAAGTTTACAAATCGCCATTTATAGGGCCACCTTCGGAAGCAAGGTAACTAGATAGAGATTTTTCACAGCAAGTTCTAAGGAAGAAAAAAATTAGAAAAATAAAGAAATAAAAAGGCTAGCATTACAGATCATAAAAGTAAATTAGAAAAATAGAGAAATAAAAAGTTCAGAATAACAGTTCTACCAACCCAATTCACGCTGGCACATTGCCTCCAATCTGTGCCAGGCCTTAAATCACCTGTTGGGAGATTGCCGTGTTAGGCCAGCAAACCACCATGCCAGGCCACTGAAAGACACCACATGCCATCAAAAGACCAATACACCATGGGAGGTCACCATGTCAGGCTGAATGACCGCCAGGCTGGGAGACAGCTGGACTGGGCTGCTGAAAAAGCACAGCATGTCAGAGTGTGGTGCTGGAAAAGCACAGCATGTCAGGCAGCATCTGAGGAGCAGGAAAATCGACATTTCGGGCAAAAGCCCTTCATCGGGAATCACCATTCCCGATGAAGGGCTTTTGCCAGAAACATCGATTTTCCTGCTCCTCGGATGGAGTGTGACCTGATGTGCTTTTCCTGCATCACACTCGACTCTGATCTCCAGCATCTGCAGTCCTCACCTTCACATTGCCAAAAGAATGCCACAGGCCTCTGAGAGATCACTACATCGAGCCACTGAGAGACCACCATCACAGGTTGAGAGGACACCACACCAGGCCGAGAGGTCACCTCACCGTGTCAATGCTGAGGCCAGCAGTTCAGGACTTTGCAGAGAAGAAAGAAGAGAGAAAAAAAGAGAAAGAAAGAAAAAAGTAACAGACAGAGCCGGCTAGCTCCAGCTGAAGTGTCGTATTCCATCGCCATCTTGGAATCAGTTTGCACCATCTATATATATGCACAGCTGCAACTCACCAAGAGCTTCCTTCCACTGTATCTTTATGCGATCTCTATCATTTAAAAGGACTACAGCAACAGATGCATGGAACAGCACCACCTGCAAAGTTTCTCCAAGTCACACCATCCCGACCTGGAACAATACTGTTGTTTCTTAACTATTGCTAAATTCAGATCTTGGAACTACCTCTCTATCAGCACTGTGGATATAACTATTTGCTTATGCTACTTTAACCAACACGTCACTTGCCCTTTACTTCATTTTCGGCAAATAATCTTCATCATCACCATCTCTATCCTACCCTCTTCCCAATCTAATCAGCAAATACTATAAGAAATGAATTGCAGTATGTAATACTAAAACTACCTGGAGATTTGGTTGGGAAGATAAGAACAGCTGGAGAACGTCTAGTTGACTCCGAATTCTCACTGAAGCTCTTTCAGGTGCAAAGTTCGGGTTCATCAGGTCAATGAAAGGATCATTGGTGACATCATTTCCCAGCAAAGTGTAGTAAAAGAAAAATTCAGGTCTCCCCTCTGGTAGCTTGATTGTACTTGGAATCAACTGAGAATAGTACAAAGTTACATTGTGGATTAATTTTGATCAAAGTAAGCTTTGTTAGCATACAGATATGAAAAGTGTGGTGCTGGAAAAGTGCAGCAAGCCAGGCAGCATCCGAAATGTTGATTCTCCTGCTCCTCGGATGCTGCCTTGCCTGCTGTGATTTTCCAGCACCACACTTTTCAGCTCTGGTCTCCAGCATTTGCAGTCCTCACTTTCTCCTAGCATACAGATACGGCCACATACAAATTACAAACAAACCTTTGCAGCTTTGAGGACCAAAACCTCAACTGTAAAAATCAGATAAAAACAGCAATCCCCTGAAACATATCCATCCGTGGGAGATATCATTTTAAGACCTATTATGGTTCCACTGTGAGCAGTCAGAAGGACTTCCTTTTAGTTTGGCAGTTAATGGCAATATATAATTCATGCATTTTGTTGAACATTACATTCATCAAATGGAGAAGCTGTAGGAGTATTTCTACATTATTGAAGACCATGGCTCAACTCTAGCTAAACAATCTGGTCTTAAAAAAACAAATTTGTCTTGGTTCAAAATACATGAATAGCAGTAATGAATTACAGGCTGAAGTCCAAGTAATGAAAAATTTAATTAAAATTATTCTGAAGACTTGAGCATGAAGTAGTAATTAAATTATCTGACAGGCATAATGAAGCACGTTTCACCAGTATTGCTATACGATTAACATTACTAATCCTAAATTGAGACGAGTGCTTTCACCAACCTGCTCTAACTGTGTTGCAAATGCAATGGTCACAGAAAGCATAAAGAAATCGGTGCAGAATTCTGCTGGCCCAATCTGATAATAGCTTTCGTCCTCATTCAGAACTGCAGTCAGATCCTTGGGGTTCAAATCCAGGATGGGATCAGGCGAAGTTTCTATCACTACAAAATGTGCAAATAGTTTAAAAGCAATTTTAATTACTGAGTTTTGTCAACAGTGTTATGACTTTAAGCACTGGATTTGTTCAAATTATATTTAGAAAAAAAAGAGCATGATATACTTACTTTTAGCAAATGGATCTTACAATGTTACAAGTGATTTTTCTACATGTACAATTGTATTATTCAAATCACAAAAATATTTTAAATAACAATTGAGTTCTGGGTGCAAAAAAAACAAGGCTAAAGAATATCTTAAAGACGCACAACTAAAATATTACATTTTTTTTACAGACACTGATTAGTCTATTTTAGATACATTTAAATAATGCAGAAGACTGCTTTTGTAGCTGGCAAATGAAGAGGGTGTTAAAATAGAAATAATAAGCATGTTCAGCAGTAAGATAGTATTTTTAAAAAGTAAAAGAAACCAAGTGAAATGTTCAAAACTCTAGCTAATCTGTTACAACAATCACAAGTTAAAGGTCAACCTGAAATGTGGATTCATGGGATAAATCCAACTGATGCCATAATATGTAATAATTCCATTTCTGTTGATGCTATCAGTTATTTTTAAGGTAATCAATGTCATTAGATATCAGGTACAAGTATAATCCATCAGCCTTGTGCAATATCCTTGAGGTCTTCCAAGTAACTTTTATATTTTTAGAATACCACATCGTACATGTAGTAATTGCTGACTAAATATTTCTTTTGAGTTGGTTGATACAGAGCACCTGACTCTGTTTGCTGTAAAAACAATATTGCATATAAAATTAGAATTTTAAGTGATAGATTCTAATCCAAGTCTTCCTATACGAATTCCAATAAAATTCTTCCAAAATACTAAATAACTAATCAACTCGATAACATTTGGCCCAACAAGTCCACACCAACCCTGTGAAGAAGAACCCATCCCCCTACATTTACCCCTGACTAATGCACCTAAAACTATGGGCAATTTAACACGGCCAATCTGTGGATTGTGAGAGGAAACCGGAGCACCCAGAGGAAACCCATGTAGACACGGGGAGAACGTACAAACTCCACACAGTCACCCAAGGTGGGAACTGAACCCCGTTCCCTGGCGCTGTGAGGTAGCAGTGCTAACCATTGTTGCATCCAACATCTCCTCCACACAGTTTTAAAACTTCAGCTAAACAATTTATCCCGTTCAGTTCGATTGAAGTCCTACATAGACACAATAAAATTCCCTGAACAACCACTAATTTGATTTTTTTTTAAAAGTCAGCACCTTCCCCTACTCAACAGACGATTCAGGGACTTCCTCAGAAGACATCTTTAGCTTTTCTGAATGTGGCCCCATTTTGAGGCTGGAACATTGTCAGGGCAATTGGGCAAGCAGTGGAGTGGGCAACAGTAAGGAGAAGACTTAAGGGAGAAGGGGCACAGGAGTCTACCATTGTTGTCTAAAAGTTCACCATCATTCTGGGGTCTCCACCCTCACTTTGAGAAACACTGATACAGATCATTGCTGTGGATAAATAATCAGTTCAGACCTTTGAGGACAACAGTTTTTTGCTGTTAAAATAAAGCATGATTTTATTTCTGATCACAAAAGAACAGATTTGTAAAGTACAACAAAAAGGAATCTCACTTCTCCACTAAGACAGTGACATTCATTTTGAATTGTGATAAACAGAGAAAATAATTTATTTTGAGCAGTTTAGTGAAAGCTCTGCATCCTTACTTCAATGCCTTACTTCAAAAAGGAAAGGAATATCCTTTGCAAACACATACATCATTCAGGTGTGCATGGAGGAGCTCCTTAAAACACAGCTGCGTGCCAATTTTGAGCAAACTATGAATGTAACCAGCGTTTGAAATCTTTCTTGATTATCAAAATAAGAAGAAAGATAAGGGAAAAAAAATGAGCTGAATCAGCTTGAATATAAAACAGAAGGTGCACTTTTCTGATCAGCACACATCACATTAAAAGCAATCTCTCTGCAAACATAAGGATACTGCAGCTAGAAGCAGGAGTAAGAAATTCAGCCCCTTGATATGATATGATCATAGCTAATTTCATTTTGGCCCAATTCCACTTTCCTGCATGCTCTCCATAACTTTTCAAGGCATTGTTCATTAAAATTGTGTCTACCTTCTTAAATTTATTCAATTCATCTGACCTGGGGTACTGAACTCCACAGATTCACAACTCTTTGAGAAAAGTAATTTATCCTCATCTCTGGTTTAAATCAGCTACCACTTACCCTAAAGCTATGACTTGTTGTTCTAGATTGCCCCACATGATGAAGCATCTTTTCTGTGTCTACTTTGTCAATCCCCTTTAGCATCTGATGTACCTTAATTAGATCTCCTCCCATTCTTCTAAATTCCAAGAGATATAGACCCAAACTGCTCAAGTTCTCTTCATAAGACAAATCCCTTATCTTTGGAATCTAGTGAACGTCCTCTTAACTGCTTCCAATGCAACAACATCCCTCCTCAAGTAAGGGGACTAAAATTGCACACAATACTCCAGTTGCAGCCTCACTAAGACCTTGTATAGCTGCAGAAATACTTCTCTTCATTTATACTCTATTCCTTCAGCAACAAATGCCAAAATACCATTTGCCTTCCTGATTACCTGCTGTACCTGTTTACTGGTTTTCTGCAATTCATGCACGAGGATATCCACATTCCTCTGCAAATTTCTCTCCAGTTAAATAACAAATTGCTTTTCTATTTCTCCAATAAAAATGGATAATTTCACACATATCCATGTTCAATTTTATTGGTCTAATTCTGACCTATTTGCCTAATCCATCCATAGCCATTTGTAAATTTCTTATTTTTTCATAACAACTTACTTTCTCACCCAGTTTACTGTCATCTGCAAATTTGGCTATTGTACTTTCTATCCCTACAACCAAATCATTAATAGAGATTGAAGATTGAGGACTGAGCCCTGTGGCACTCCACTAGTTACATGTGAAAGCTCTGTCCTTAAAACAGCTGCGTGCCAATTTTGAGCAAACTATGAATGTAACCAACGTTTGAAATCTTTCTTGATTATCAAAATAAGAAGATAGATAAGGAAAAAAAAAATGAGCTGAATCGGCTTGTATATAAAACAGAAGGTGCACTTTTCTGATCAGCACACATCACAGTAAAAGCAATCTCTCTGCAGCTACCACGCTCCACCTTTTCGTCCATTACATCGATGACTGTATCGGCGCTACCTCGTGCTCCCATGAGGAGGTTGAACAGTTCATCCCCTTTACTAACACCTTCCACCCCGACCTCAAATTTACCTGGACCGTCTCAGACTCCTCCCTCCCCTTCCTAGACCTCTCCATTTCTATCTCGGGCGACCGACTCAACACAGGCATTTACTATAAACCGACCAATTCCCACAGCTACCAAAATACACCTCCTCCCACCCTGCCCCTGTAAACACGCCATCCCATATTTCCAATTCCTTCGCTTCCACCGCATCTGCTCCCAGGAGGACCAATTCCAATACCGAACAACCCAGATGGCCTCCTTATTCAAAGACTGCAATTTCCCCTCAGACGTGGTTGACGATGCTCTCCACCGCCTCTCCTCCACTTCCCGCTGCACCCCTCCAATCGCCACGAGGACAGAACCCCACTGGTTCTCACCTACCACCCCACCAACCTCCAGATACATTGTATCATCCTTCGTCATTTCCGCCACCTCCAAACAGACCCCACCACCAAGGATATATTTCCCTCCCCTCCCCTATCAGCGTTCCGGAAAGACCACTCTCCTCCCCAACTCCCTGGTCAGGTCCACACCCCCCACCCACCCAATCTCCATTCCCGGCACC
>NC_057711.1:70377076-70380469 GCF_004010195.1 Chiloscyllium plagiosum
CCTATCACCCTCACCTTAACCTCCTTCCACCTATTGCATTCCCAATGTCCCTCCCCTAAGTCCCTCCTCCCTACCTTTTATCTTAGCCTGCTTGGCACACCTTCCTCATTCCTGAAGAAGGGCTCATGCCCGAAACGTCGATTCTCCTGCTCCTTGGACGCTGCCTGACCTGCTGCGCTTTTCCAGCAACACATTTTTCAGCACTAGTTACATGTTGTCAGCCAGAAAAAGATCTATTTATCCCAACTCTCTGCTTGCTGCTGATTAACTAATTCTCGATTCAACCTAATTAATTATCCTAACCCATGTGATCATACTTTGTGTATTAACCTTTTGTATGGCACCTTATCAAATGATTTCTGGAAGTCCAGTGTACTACATCTACATAATCCCCATTGCTTGTTCCATCTTCAAAGAACTCGAACAACTGTGATTGACTCTAAATAAAACCATGCTGATTCTGACTAATTGTACTTTGACTTTCCAAATGGCGTATTATTACTTCCTTCACAATGGATTTTAATAATTTCCCAACAACAGGTGTTAAACTAACAGGTCTGCAGTTTTCTACTTTCTGTCTTCCTTTTAGAATAAAGGTGTGATACAAGCATTTTTTCAATCCACTGGTATTTTGATCCACCCAGGAAATTTTGGAATATTTTAACCAATGGATCCATTATTTTTGCAGCTAGTTCCTTTAAGACCCTAAGACACAGGCCATTGGGAACTTATCTGCTTTCAATTCTAATAGTTTGCTCATTACCCTTTCCCTAGTGATGATGATTGTTCCAAGTTCCTCCTTTTCCATAATTTCTGCTTTGTTATAATTGGGATGGTACTAGTGTCCTCCACCATGAAAACTGAAGCCAACTATTGATTCAGTAACTCTGCCAATTCTGTGCTCTCCACTA
This sequence comes from Chiloscyllium plagiosum, assembly GCF_004010195.1. Lineage (NCBI taxonomy): Eukaryota > Metazoa > Chordata > Chondrichthyes > Orectolobiformes > Hemiscylliidae > Chiloscyllium > Chiloscyllium plagiosum. Next base: position 70,377,988 of record NC_057711.1, read on the forward strand.
TTTACTCTCCAGTCTCATCCTCCAAGGGACCAACATACACTTTAGCTACAATTTTCCCTTTAAGTGCTTATAGAAGCTTTTGGAATCCATTTTTATATTTTGTGCTAGTTTGCTTTCATAATCTACCTTTGCTCTTTTATGATTATTTTAATAACCTTTTGTCAACCTTCAAAGGTTTCCCAAATTTCCAGCCTGCCACTCATCTTTGTCTTTACGTTATCATTAATCTCCTTGCTTAGCCTTGGACATTTTCACACCCCACCTTACAATCTTTCTTCTATTCTGAAATATATTTTCGTTAAAAAACCTACAATTGCTCATCAACTTTCCTACTTGTTTGTCTTCCTGCCCAGTCCTCGAGGGCCAGATCTATTCCTGTGTAATTATCTTTGTTTAACTCCAGAATGCTCGTGTGGGACTCAATTTCCCACCCTCCAATTGAATTTGAAATTCCAGCATGCTAGCATCACCCTTCTCTAGAGGATCCTTTATAAAGGAATCATTAATTAATCCCACCTCATTACACAATACCAAATCTAAAGTAGTCTGTGCCATGGGTGTTTCTATAAAATATTTCTCCAAGAAACAAACTCTCACATATTCAATGAGGTTACCGTTGTCAATGTGGTTAATCCAGTCAACATGCACATTAACATCACCAATGACTATTGCTCTCTTACAAGTCCCAATATTTCCTGGTTTATACTGGGCTCACTGCAAGATTTCTGTTTGCGGACCTACAGAATATCCCCATCAGGGGCTTTTCTCCCCTGCCATTTCTTCTTTCTGCCCAGACTGATTCTATGGTGATCTACAGTGCTGTTAAGATTTCTCTGCATAGCACTGATCTCTGCCTTTATGAACAAAGTTTTCCCACCTCCTTTTCCTTCCTGCCTATCCTTCCAAAACACTAAGTATCCAGTCTAGAACTGAGACATAATTTAGAAACAAAGGAGGATGGACTTCGATCCAAGGTGAGGAGAAATTACTTTACTCAGAATACTGTGAACCTTTGGTATTGTGTAGCACAGAAGGTTGTGGAAAATCTATCTCTGAGGATGTTTAAGGCAGAAACTGAAGGTGGTGAAGAAGTCATACAGCATAATCAAGAAAAGAGCCAATTATAGAGTCATAGAGCCATACAGCATGGAAACATAACCTTCGCTCAAACCAGTTCATGACAACCATAATCCCAAACTTGCCTTCACTAGTCACAGCACTGAGTATTGGAGTTGGGATGTCACGTTGTGGCTGTACAGTGTCTTGGTGAGGCCACTTTTGGAATAGTACATACAGTTCTGGTTGCCCTTCTATAGGAAGGATATTATTAAATTGGAAAGGGTGCAGAAAGGATTTCCAAGGATGTTACTGGGACTGGAGAGTATGAGTTAAAAGAGGCTGTATAGGCTGGGACTTTCTGCACTGCTTAGGGGGTGACCTTTTGGAGGTTTATAAAATCATGAGGGGCATAGTAAAGATGAACATCATAAAATCTAGGAAATCACAAAGATGTTATCCAACTTCATAAATAGCAAAAAGGTCTTTTCCCCAGGTAAGGGAATTCAAAACTCGGGGGCATAATTGTAAGGGGAGTGGAGAAAGATTTAAAAGGGACCTGCGGAGCAACATTTTCACCGAGGGTGGTTCATAGGTAGAATGAACTGCTCGAGTAAGTGTTAAATGCAGGTACAGTAACAACATTTAAAAGACATTTGGACATGTATGCGAATAGGAAAGGTTAAGAGAGATATGGGCCAAATGCAGGCAAATGGGAAACCTGGTCAACATGGACTCAATGGACCGAAGGGTCTGATTCTGTGCTGTATGACTCTATGATGGATTTGTGCCTGCCAATGGCATATAGGTTATGTGGATGGTATGAGCAAAAGGCACTGAAATGTCCAATCAGCTGCAATTATACTGAATGATGGGGCAGGCGAAATGGACTGAATGGCCTACTCCTATTCCTGTGTTCATAAAATCTAGGTCAGAAGTCACACGACACCAGGTTATAGTTCAACAGGTTTATTTGAAATCACAAGCTTTTGGATTGTAGCCCCTTTGTCAGGTGAAGTGTGTCACCTAACGAAGGAGCAGTGCTTAAAAAGCTTGTGATTTCAAATAAACCTGTTGGACTATAACCTGGTGTCGTGTGACTTCTGACCTTGTCCACCCCAGTCTAACATCGGCACCTCCACGTCATAAAATCTAGGTGGAGGGTTGTTTTTCAGACTGGAGGCCTGTGACCAGTGGAGTACCACAAGGATCGGTGCTGGACAGGAGTTGGGAGGTCATGTTGCAGCTGTACAGGACATTGGTTAGGCCACTGTTGGAATATTGCGTGCAATTCTGGTCTCCTTCCTATCGGAAAGATGTTGTGAAACTTGAAAGGGTTCAGAAAAGATTTACAAGGATGTTGCCAGGGTTGGAGGATTTGAGCTATAGGGAGAGGCTGAACAGGCAGGGGCTGTTTTCCCTGGAG
>NC_057711.1:70380584-70397737 GCF_004010195.1 Chiloscyllium plagiosum
GTTGGACCGAAGGGTCTGTTTCCATGCTGTACATCTCTATGACTCTAAATCACAAAGATGTTATCCAACTTCATAAACAACAAAAAGATAATCAAGAAAAGAGCCAATGAAAGAGTCATAGAGCATGGAAACATAACCTTCCCTCCAACCAGTTCATGACAACCATAATCCCAAACTTAATTAATCTCACCTGCCTGCACTCACCCTATATCCTTCCAGACATTTCTTATTCATGTACTCATCTAAATGTCTTTTAAACATTGTAACTGTACTCACATCCACCACTTCCTACTTCAATTCACACATCACTCTGTGTGAAAAAAACACTCCTCACGTCTTTTTTTTTTAATCTTTCTCCTGTCCCTTAAAAATATACATCCTAGTCTTGAATTCCCCCACCCTAGGGAAAAGACATCTGCCATTCATCTTATCTATTCATCTCCTTATGTTATAAACCTCTGTAAGGTCACCATCTCTCAATCTCTTATGCTCCATTGAAAAAAGTCTCAGCCTATCCAACCTCTCCGTATGACTCAAAACCTCCATTCCTGGTAATATCCTGGTAATCTCTTCTGAATCCTTGCCAGCTTAATAATAACGTTCCTATAATAGGGAGACGAGAACTGGACACAATATTCCAAAAGAGGCCTCACAAATGTCCTGCAGACCCTCAGCATAATGTCCCAACTCCTATATTCAAAGTTCTCAGCAATGAAGGTAAGCATGCTAACTGCCTTCTTAACCATCCTATGCATATGTGATGTAAACTTCAAAATATTATGTACCTGGACCGCGAGATCTCTCTGTTCTTCAACACTACCCTGGGCCCTTTTTTAACTGTATAAATCTTGCCTTTCTTGGTTTTACCAAAATGCAATACCTCACATTTAACCAAATTAAACTCCATCTACCACTTTTCAGCCCATTGGCCCAATTGATCTCTTCGTAATCAAAATAAAAAGAAAACTGTGTGCAGTCATGAAAGATGTGAACATTGTTCTTGTTGAATATTTTACATCTGGATCCACAAAAGAGGGGATAAAGCAGTCACTGCAGCAAGAAGAGCTTGTGTGAAATATTAGATGGAATAAAGATTTTGAGAAAGGAAACATTAAGGTGCTTAGCACTTTGAAAGTGGATAAAACATGAGGCCCAACTCTAAAGAAACCCAGAATTAGCAGAGGCCATCGCTTTCCAATCCTGATTGGCTACAGCAAGGAAACTGAAGGACTAGAGTGAAATTGTCTGCTTGTCTGTTATTTGAGGCCTTCTGCTAGAGTACTGAGAACTTTTAAGCGATGCTGGAGAAGAGCCTTATAAATTTTGTCGGGTAGAGTCTCAGGAGAAAAGATTGAGTAACAAGGAGGTAAGCAGTTGTTGAAGCAGGCTAAGTTGGGGCAGCAGTGAAACTGAAACCGAGTCTATATTGTTCAGAGGAGCTGGGCAAACCCCTTAAAAGTTACAGGAATTTTGTGACTCAGTGATCACAGACATCTTAAGGGATTGCTCATAAGTGCACGGGAGCTGCTTTGGTAGTGTCTACTATTTAATGTACAGTTTGCCGAGTGTTCATGTTTAGCTAATGGTGATTCTAGATGTTACTGTGGAAGATAGATGGTGTCAACTATTTGTTTTGACTCTCTTTTATTTAAATGTCTCCTTTCCTGTGACATAGCCATCACGAGCAAGGCACATATTTGTTGTCCATCACTAATTGTGCTTGAACTGAGTGTTTGCGAGGTCATTTCAGGAGGCAATTAAGAGTCAAATACATTACTGCGATCTGGAATCATAAGTGAGCCAAACCTGCTGAACGTATCCAGTACTTAACTTTTTTTTTAGGGACAGACCTTATGATTTTGATTCCATGATGAAAGTTAATCAATAACTGATGAGAAAATTTGTGGACATTCAACATGGAGAAAGTGAGGACTGCAGATACTGGAGATTAGAGTCAAAAAGTGTGGTGCTAGAAAAGCATAGCTGGTCAGGCAGCATCTGAGGAACAGGAGAGTCACTGTTTTGAACATAAGCTCTTCATCAGGAATGTTCCTGATGAAGAGTTTATGCGCAAAACATCGACTCTCCTGCTCCTTGGATGCGCCTGACCAGCTATGCTTTTCCAGCACCACACTTTTTGACACTCAACATGTATGTTGCCTGCAAACCAAATTCAGTTTTACCAAATAAGTAGTAGAGATAACTGCCAAAGTTATCAGGAAGAAAGAATTCGCCAAGTTGACCTACTTGTATCAATAAGGAAATTTTAAAATGTCTACCACATGCCTAAATGTATAACACTATAGCAGTTTAGTACAAGGGAGAGAAAGCAATCTTTCTCCTGGATTCAGCAAGGTTCTGATGGACAAATTGGCATGATAATAATCTTGGTCCATGCCAAACTAGTTTAATATGTCCATAGAAAAACATAGCCACAAAGCTACAAGACAAAAGTAAGAATTGCATGAGAATAAATGCTCATTTTAGACCAGAACTCTGTCTAGGGACCTTTTCCCAAAATAAATACCATGGGTAGCTGTGCTCAAGCAGTTGCATTTAATATTGTGTATCAATTTTAAAATACCTATGTGGAATACAAATGCCACCCTCTGATAAAGATATTCAACTATAGATTTAACACACAATCAGGATTACTAATAAGAAACTAATTTACATATTGTTCAGTATGATGTTCAGGAATCTATTTAAAGTTCCAGTGCTGAAAATTTTAGAACTCTATGAATTCTTTGACTGTTTTTACAGGCTGAGTATGATTTTTACTTATTGAACTAGGAACAACAAAATTCAATTAAGTAACATTATGTCATAAGAAATATACCTACTTTTCCCATCTCTTGGAGGAGCCTCTTTGGCTTTGAAACCTTCTATCTGTGGTTTAACATCAGTCTCCAATACAATGCCAATCCTGATCTCAGGTTTACTTTTTGTGTATTTGCTGCTAAGCAAGGGATACCATTTGGGTGCCTTCAATAAAAAATTCAAATTAATCACAATTTACAATAGTAGGAACATTGTTGGTTTAACATGGCAACAAAAGTATTAAATGTTGCATTTTATTGAATACTTCTTTATATGGAATCTGACCACTTGTATCAAAACAATGTTAGAAATAGAAAAGTCCAAATTTATTAATTTATGTTTTTCAATGTAATCAAAACTAAGCTTGTCTGAAAAACTTTAGTAACCAACTTACATTTTAAAAAAAGTCAAACTCAAAATGGTAGCTTGATTACTGATGCTGTTGTCCTACATATCGCAAGTGAGGGAACAAAAGAGATTCTATTACACAATAAATATACAGGTAATAATAAATACTTTTCCAGAAATACAAAGCTCACAGTGCCATTAACAAGAGCAACCATTCCATGATGAACATTTTAAAAAGAGCATGCATAAAATGAAAAAGGTAGCTTCAGTGGTAAGATTTCTTTTGAAAAGTAAAGTTCTTGCAACATTGATGCTGGAGAGACTTTGAACGGCAATTCTTTTGAGAGTGACACAGAAATGTGAAGTTTGTGTTTTAACTTATCGTTTCTAATCTTCAACCTTCATGATTAATTTCAAAAGCTACATTTAGGAAAATTGTTGCATTTCAAAAATCTAACAGAAATCTGAATTTAATTAGTGAAATGTTATATTTTAAAATTGATAGAGCCACATTTAAGATGAAATAATCTAACAAATTTGGTGCCAAAAGTAAGGAATTAAACCTTATTTGTATTCAAGTGATTCAGAATAAAAATATTAAGAAAACATTTGAATTTCTATGGCAACATTTTTAGAAATGACAACAAGACATATACTGTTAAATAGCAGACAAATTTTACATCAGTGCTTGCTGACCTCCAATTACAAGCATTTGATGTTTAATATTACCCCCTTTTTGTTAGTTCTATAGATCTCGAAAGAGAGTAGTAATTAATTGAATCTTTCCTTGAAAAACAGAATTACTTTTCCTTTGTTCCATCTCTGCCTATTATAGAACCAGTTCACAGTGCAAATTCATTCAAATTGTTATCCAATTAGTCCCATTTTCCTGTTCTTTACATATAGTTCTGCAATTCATCCCCAACAAGTACTTATCCAGTTCCCCTTTACAATTTAGTTTATTTCCACCAGTCCTACAGAAGGTGCATTCCAGGTCATAATAATAATGGGAGATAAATTCACCTCATATTCTTCTGCTGATTACTTAAACCTGTGCTCAACATTTACCAAACACCCTGTGTGCGGAAACAATTTTTGCTATTCACTTCATCAACACCCTATACAGTTTTAAATACCTCTATGAAGTCTCTTATTCTTCTCTCCTCTACAATTTAACAAGTTAAGCTTCACTCGGCCAGGGCTTCCCAAAGTGGGGATTGGGACCATGGGTGGAGTGTGAACTAAAGTTTTATGGTCAGGATCTTTAAGACAGCACTGATTCTTCCTTCCCCTTGCTCTGAGTCTTCTGCTCCATCCTCACAATTCACTGAGTGGCCACTTCAATTTTCAAGCCTTGAAGTGGGGTGATAGCAAGAAAATACATGGAAAGCACTGTTCCAGGCTCTCCACATAACCTCTGTAATAATCCAAATTTCTGAAACGAATCAATTTTTGATGATTGATTATGTGATATAACTGAACAAAACAATGTTCAACATAATAAAAGTAAAACACTACAGATACTTGAAAACTGAAACAAACACATGATGCTGTAGAAACCTAGTGGATTTGGCAGCACCTGTGGAGGGAAAAACAGAGTTAACATTTAAGTCCAATAGAAGAGTCACACTGGACTTGAAATATAAGTCCTGCTTCTCTCTCCACAAAAGCTGCCAGAACTGCTGAGTTTCTCGAGCATTCACTGTGGATGTTCTCAACAATCAACATGTTGCTTTCTAACTATTGGCAAATATTGTTTGAAGTAAAACTGTCAGTCAGTGCTCAAACTGAGGCATGACCATAATAATTCCAGCTAGGCATTACTGCTTCAAAAAAAAGCCTAGATTGGAATTTCAAATCTGCATTCACAAGTGAAAAATGTGGACTGTATTCTTGCATCACACATGCCTGTTTGACCTATTTGTAGAAAAACAACACTAATATTAACAAGCAAATACACCAGATAACAAAACCCACAAAATTTTAAAAAATTAGCACACTTTGGAACATTCCCTTTGCATCTTGAATATCTAGAGAACAACAAGCCAACACACCTGTTTAGTCTCTTGAACAGACCTCAAATCCAAAATGATATAACCTACAGACTCCTTTGCTAATGTCAGAGAATCCACTGCATAACAATATAGCTTGATGGGTGTGCGTTGTAACCTAAAAAGGAAATGTATGTATTTATGACAGGCAAGCTTAATAAGTTGCTTAAGCTAATAATAACAATCATAATAAAATATCAACAGTATCATTTAGCACATGTACGTTTTCATCAGTACACAGAAAACCATCTGTATTACTTAATGGAGCAGAAATACATAAAAGCAGTAAATAATCAGTAACAGCAGCTTGGTATTGCAGAAAAATTCACATTTTGTCAACGCTTTTCGTCTTGCACTCATCAAAGCTTTGCCCTGAGAAATTAACCACCAAATGGCTATGGATATTTTGATGAGTTGAAACAGGTACAGTGTGTGTTCAAATGTATTCTGTCTGTGAAAAACAGGGTCTTGTGTATTACTTTATGTAGCTTCTAGTACATGCAAGTGTGTCACAGTCTGGGCCTGATTGACACTCCTAAATTGGTTATCAGCATAATCCTTTACACATTCTTCTCGAACAGAACAAGATTTTGGCTTTCCCCTTCACTCAGTAATCTGACAAATTACCCTCATGGGTGCAAAGTATAAAGTTTTAAGATGCCTTTTTCAGTAACACACCAATCAGTTAGTAGCGGTGGTCAGAGTTGTGTGTTTAATTACGACCTTTCATCTTGTACATTTCAAATGATAGTAACAGACATAACAATAGAGAAACTTAACTTCTGCTTTGCTTGAAGAGCTTTTCTCTGTTAGTTATTCTTTAGCAAAATCATTTTATTAATGCCTCACCTGTGTTGATATAATGACCTTCTGTCAAGTTCCCAAGCAAGTTCTGTAACAAACTCGGGCTGACTTTTGTGTTCAACAGGGTCTGTTGCCAGCAACTCTCCATCAAACCGTGCTTCTACCACAATGTTGTGCCGATGACGTTTTGGGAAATGTCGCCCTAATGCATCAACAAGACCAAGAGTTTAGATTTACAGTTCACTCAGAGATATACAACCTTTTGGAAATGACAGCTCAATGTATAATGAGCAATTTGATTGCTTATGATTGAATATCTTTGGCATCAAGCAATGCAATGATTAAGCGCTCGCCATTTCAAAACAACTTTAAGCTGTCCACCCACACTTATGTGGGACGAGACTAGACTGCCAAACTCATCCCTCAATAGATCCTAGGTGACAGCACAGTAAAGAAACATGTTTGGTAAATCACTTGAACTTCTATTCCAAGTGGAAATATTTTAGTTTCTAACATCCCTGAAATATCTAGTCTTACAACAGCATCTAAAAATGTTATATATAGCATATGTGCTCACATCAAATTCAAAACAATTATAACTATGAACATTAAAAGCCATTTCATCAGGATTTTTTAAATATTTGGAAGTGTCGGGAAAAAAACCTGGGAACTGACTTGAGGTTACTTCAACTAAACTAACAGTATCACAGGAACACGTCAAACAGTATTATTATTTTTACATTCCATCACAGAAGTAAGCTGTGCAGATCAATTCTCAAGGATTTTGTTTCAGCACTCACCAACTTAAGCAAAAATATGGTTTCATCCAAGGAGGGGAAAAAACAAATGGACAACTACACTATGTAGTATATTACTGACTCTTACCCAACAGTGATATCATACATTAATTTTCTGGGTTATTCTAGCTTAGCTGATCTCAACTCAGGTAGTGGAGGAAATTGATCTAAATGTCACAACCAAAAATGAGTGCGGACAACAGCAAGTGTTCTCTTTTTATGATTATCCACTGAGCACCACAGTGAAGTATCTGATTAAATGTTTAGACGACTGAAATGAACGATCAACACACTCTTCAGTCTCAAGTGAGGATCAGTTACTTTTGCAAAATATGGGAACGTTGCTATTCTATTTGGACTTGTATCTTGCATCAAAATTGGGGAAGTTTAACTGCAATTGTAAAATTGCTTTTATCAGTCCTTCATGGGATGTGAGCATCTCCGGCAAGCCCTTGAGGAGGTGGTGAGCCTCCTTCATGAAGTGCTGTAGTCTATCGTGTAGTCTACCCACAATGCTATTCAAGACAGAATTCCAGGATTTTCATATAGTGACAGACAAGGGAATGGCGAGAAAGTTCAAAGTCAGGATGGTACGTGACTTGGAAGGGAAATTGTACATAGTGGTGTTCCCATTGATTTGCCGCCTTTGAATTTCAAGCTGGTAGAGGTCAAAGGTTTGAAAGATGCTAAAGTAGTAGTTTGGGGACATGCTGCAGTGCATTTTGTGGATAATGCACACTGATGCACTGTGAGCCAGTGGTGGGAGTGGATGAATGCTTAACGTTGGGTGCCAATCAAGTTGGTTGTTTTTCCCTGAATGTTGTCAAATTTCTCCAGTGTTGTTGGAATGTACTCATGAACTCAGTATTCGGTAGCACTCTTGCCTTCTACCTTATAGGCGATGATCAGGCTTTGAGGAGTCAGCAGATAAGTTGTTTGCCACAAACTTCACAGTCTCTGACCTTCCTGTGTAGACACACGTCTTTTACAGCTAGTCTACTCAGTTTCTGGTCAATGATAATTCCCAGGATGTTTATAGTTGGGAAGATTCAACAATACAATATAGCTGAACGTTAAAGGGAGTTGGTTAGAGTTTCTCTTATTGGAGAATGCCACTATCCAGCACTTAGTGGAATGAATGTTATGAGTGATTTATCAGCCCAAATAGGCTATTCAGGTCAAATGTTTACTGCTAATTACAACTAACAAGGAACAGAAAAGCTAAAATACTTGACAGATTTTAAGAATGCTTATTACTTTGGGAGTTACACTTACACTACCTGCAACAATTCAGTGCAATTTGAGATATAGGGTCGAGAGTGTGGTGCTGGAAAAGCACAGCAGGTCAGGCAGCATCTGAGGAGCAGGAGAATCAACATTTCAGGCATAAGCCCTTCATCAGGAAGGGGATTCCTGATAAAGGGCTTGTGCCCAAAACATTGATTCTCCTGCTCCTCGGATGCTGCCTAACCTGCTGTGCTTTTCCAGCACCATACTCTCGAGTCTGATCTCCAGCATCTGCAGTCCTCACTTTCTACTAATTCTAGATATAAAACAGGACCTAAAGGAACTTATTAAGATTTTCATTTCTGTTAGCTAATTCCATGATTTATTGGTTCTCTTTGTAGACAATATTCTTTAAAATAAGGGACTCAAACAATATCAGGGTAAATAGAAAAACAGAAAAGTGGAACCAAGGTCACAATCAGATCAGCTATGATCTTAGGCATGTTGGGATAAAGCAGAGCAAAATAGTGGACAAAGACACATCCCTCCCTGACGCGGTCATTGCATGCTATGCTCGGATTGAGCAGAATGCCAGCGGTGCAATGACACCTGCCCCGACACCCCCAGGCACACCTGTTCCCTCAGTAGCTGCTGCAGACATCAGACTGGTCTTCCTGGGAGTCAGCCCAAGGAAAGAGATGGGCCAGATGATGTCCCTGGCCGTGCACTCAGATCCTGTCTGGACCAACTGGCAGAAATATTCACCTAATCTTCAACCTCTCCCTCCTACAAGCTGAAGTCCCCACCTGCTTCAGGAAGACCACCATCACCCCGTACCTACGAAAGCACATGCAATGTGCCTTAATGACTACCGCCCAGTGGCTCAGACCTCAATCATCATGAAACGCTTTGAGAGGCTGGTCATGGCCCACATCAACTCCAGTCTACCAGCCGGCGCTGATCCCCTACAATTTGCCTACCGACGTAACAGGTCCACAGCGGATGCCATATCCCTAGCCCTGCACTCATCCGTAGAACATTTGGACAACAAGGACATCTACGCCAGGCTCCTGCTCATCGACTACAGCTCTACCTTCAATATCATAATCCCCTCCAGACTGATCTCAAATCTCCGTGACCCGTGGTCTCAGCTCCATCCCCTGCAACTGGATCATCAGCTTTCTGACCCACAGACCACAATCAGTGCAGATAGGTAACTGCACCTCCTCCACAATAACAATCAAGACTGGTGCCCTCGAGGATGCATTCTCAGCCATCTATTGTACACCCTGTGCACCCACAACTGTGTTGCCAATTTCCAAACGAACACCATCTACAAATTCACTGACAACACTACCGTAATGGGACAGATATCTCACAATGATGAGTCAAAATACAGAGAGAAGATAGAGGGCTTGGTGACATGGTGCAATGAGAACAACCTCTCTCTCAACATCAGCAAAGCTAAAGAATGGATCACTGACTTCAGAAAGACATGCACCCAACTACATCAACAGAACTGAGGTTGAGAGGGTGCAGAGCATCAAGTTCCTCTGACTGACAATAACCGACAACCTGCCCTGGACTTCCCATGTAGGTGAAATGATCCAAGAAAGCACAACAACACCTCTTCCTCAGGCAGCTCAGGACCTTCACCAACTTCCACAGATGCACCATTGAAAGCACACTGCCAGAAGCATAATGACCTGGTATGGCAACTGCTCTGCCCAGGCCCCTATGAAACTACAGAGGTTGTGAGCACAGCCCAGATTATCATGGAAGCCAACCTTCCATCCATGGACTCTATTTACACGGCTCGCTGCCACGGAAATGCTGTCAACATCATTGAAGACCCACTACACCCTGGTAACGATCTCTGACAACCTCTTCAGGCAGAAGATACAATGCATAAACACATACACCACTAGGTTCAGGAACACCTTCTTCCCGGCCGTTATTAGACTGATAAATGGACTGTCTAGCCTCAAATAATGCTGATCTTGCTATTGTTGATCTCACCAAGTGCACACCCTGAGCAATGTAACCTGTATGCCTCTGTCTAAGTCTTTTTGATCAGACATTCTTGCTTACTATGATCTGCTTGTACTGCTCGTATATAAAGCTTTTCACTGTACCTCGGTACACATGACAATAAATCAATCAATCAATGATGACAGAAAGAATCTTTAAAGGGATATCGATAGTGGGTGAAAAGTTGACAGGTCAAATTCAATATGGGAAAGTGTGATGTTATGTTATGTCTCACTGTGGTAGCACACTGGAAATCAAGCCTCACCATTCGAAGAATCATCAGAGCAGTAGTCTACCGAAGTCTCCAATTTATGTGCCTTTTGGATCCAGATTGAAAGACTTCTGCCCTTAACAAAAATTAAAAATCACACAACACCAGGTTATAGTCCAACAGGTTTATGTGGTAGCTTTCGGAGCCCTGCTCCTTCATCAGGTGGTTGTGGAATATAAGATCATAAGACAGAATTTATCGGAAAAGTTCACAGTGTGATGTAACTGAAATTATATATTGAAAAAGACCTGGATTGTTTGTTAAGTCATGTGAAAGAACTGAAACCAATATGTTCATTCTAAAAGATGACAGACTTAACAAACAATCCAGGTCTTTTTCAACTTTTGCGATAAATTCTGTGTCTTATGATCTTATACTCCACAATCACCTGATGAAGGAGCAGCGCTCTGAAAGCTACTGCTTCCAAATAAACCTGTTGGACTATAACCTGGTGTTGTGTGATTTTTAACTTTGCACACCCCAGTCCAACACCGGAATCTCCAAATCATAACAAAAAATAATGTTTATTACAAACAACGAGATTCTAATTAAAGGATAAACAATTATGAACCGTTGACATATAACCCTGCTGGTGAAAACTCTGGGACACACAGTCAGACATGAAAATATATGAGTGTTATGGGCAGAGGGAAATTCCAGGAGGCTCCCTGTCCACAGGTTTTGCTGAGATCCTTTTGGCATCTCAGGACTTGCTCCTCCTTCCTCATTTTCCTTCTCCAGGCACATCCATTTGTAGGAGGCTGGTTCATTCTGATAAAGGTTTAAAACCCCACAGCAACTGGTGAGGGAAAATAAGCTGGCTTTCTTCAGGTTTGAGGTGATTTCTTCATTGCAGAGAAAGGGATAGCTCCTTACTTTTTGAAGATCAGATGGAGTCTCCATCAAACATTAATAACCGCAACTATTCAATTACCTGGGAGCCAGTCACATTGTTGTTGGCAGGCAGAAAGATCTTTGTCATCGATACCACCGACCAATCAGCTACTTACTATCTGTCAAAGGTTTATGACTATGTATACCTTGGATCCAACTTGTCTGTAACTAGATTTCAAGCAAACAGCTGAGTAAATAGCACTTACAATGAGTGTCAGGCTATTTGCTTTTAAAAATCCTTCAACTATCCTTGGATTTTAAAACAGTCCTTTTCCTATTTCAGTCCCTAGTCAAAAATACATCAAAATAAAAACATGAGTTTTCAAAGTGAAATAATGCACTATAGTGAAAAGAATAAAAAGGCAGATTATTATTCAAATGGATAAGGACTCCAAAACATTGCAACTCAGAGGGATCTGGGTGGTCTTGAGCATGAAACACAAAGAAATTAGCAAGTGGGTGCAGCAAGGAATTAAGAAGGCGCATGGAAATTTGGCATTGATACAGACAAAGGTGACACTCAAGAACTGAGATGCATAGCAATTTCATGTGTTAATATCTGGAGTTTAAAGGTTCCAAGCTTACTTTCAAATCAAATGTACACAAAAGCACAAAACCTTCCCTAGGATTGGGGAGTCCAAAACTAAAGGGTACAGGTTCAAAGTGAGAGGTGAAATTTTTTTTTTTTAAAGATTCCCTACGTGTGGAAACAGGCCCTTCAGCCCAACCAGTCCACACCAACCCGCCGAAGAGTAACCCACCCAGATCCATTTCCCTCTGACTGAGCACCTAACACTATGGGGCAATTTAGTATGGCCAATTCACCTAAACTGCACATCTTTGGACTGTGGGAGGAAACCGGAGCACCCTTGAGGAAACCCATGCAGACACGGAGAATGTGCAAACTCCACACAGACAATCACCCAAGGCTGGAATCGAACCTGGGACCCTGGTGCTGTGAGGCAGCAGTGCTAACTACTGAGCCATAACTTTTTCATGCAGAGGGTGGTGCATGCATAGAACAAGCTGCCAGACGATATGGTGGAGGATGATACAATTACAACATTTAAAAGGCATCTGGATAGATATATGAATAGGAAATGTTTAGAGAGTTATGGGCCAAATGCCGGTAAATGGGACGAAATCAGTTAAGGCCATCTGGCCGGGGCAGTTGAGTTGAACCAAAGGGTCAGTTTCCATATTGTGTAACTGTATAACTCTATAATTTCCATCAGAAATATTGGAATCAGTGCATTGCAAGACTGGTGGTCATAACATATGAGGACCACTGCCAGTTGTATGCAGCATTTAACCCACGGCAAGTATAGAGTCCCATTCTCAGAACACAATAGCATGATTGCAACCTTTGCTGCAATGTGTTTTAGAAAAAAAGTGCAATTTCTAAAAAGGAAACACAGTGGAGAAGGGAAGAAAAGCCTCTACTCCCAAAATGGTGCCTGGGATGAGGCTTGGAAATGAACCAGCTGGTCAAACAAGAGAATCCTGGGAATCAGGTGGTCCAGTTTCCAGTGATCCCAGGGATACAGTATAAGCACGGCCATGGCAATCCTGGCAAGACAGTGTTCGCGGAGTTACAGCAGTCCCAGGGGTACAGTGTTGCTGGGGATGGTCCCAGTGATTCGTGGTCCCAGGAATACAGTGATCCAGGGGACACAACAATCTAATACTCATGTATATAGTAATCATGGGGATATAGTATTTCAGGGATACAATGATCCCAGGGATGAAGTGATCCCGAGATTACACTGATCCCGGGGTTGCAGGGATCCTGGGATTACAGTGATCCTGAGGATGCAGTGATCCTGGGTTTACAGTGATGTGAGGATACAGTTATTCCAGGAATACAGTGATCCCAGGGTTACAGTGATCCCAGAGGTTACAGTGATCCCAGAGGTTACAGTGATCCTGGGGATGGAGTGATTCTGAGGTTACAGTGATCCTGGAGTTTTAGTGATCGAGTGGTTACAGTGATCATGGGGTTACAGTGATCATGGGGATATAGTGATCCCAGGGTTACAGTGATCCAGGGGTTGTAGTGATCCCGGAAATGCAGTGATCCCGATGATAAAGTTACCCGGTGTTAGACTGATCCTGGGGTTACAGTGATCTCACTTATACACTGATCCGGGGATACAGTGATCCTGCGGTTACAGTGACCCGGGGGATACAGTGATACGGGAATCCAGTGATCTTGGGTAAACAATAATACCGGGGGTACAGTGATCCTGGGATACAGTGATGCGGGGATACGATGATCCCGGGGATACGGTGATCCCGGGGGTACGGTGATCCCGGGGGTACGGTGATCCCGTGGGTACGGTGATCTCGAGGTGACGGTGATCTTGGGGGTCACGGTGATCCCGGAGGTTACGGTGATCCCGGGAGTGAGAGAGATCCCGGGGGTGACAGCGATCCCAGGGGTGACAGTGATCCCGGGAGTTTCGGTGATCTCGGGAGTTTTGGTGATCCCGGGGCGACGGTGATCCCGGGATGACGGCGATCCCAGGGGTTACAGTGATCCCGGGGTGATGGTGATCCCGGGATGACGGTGATCCTGGGGATTATCGTGATCCCAGAGTTAGTGATCCCGGGATTACGGTGATCCCGAGGTGTAAGTGATACAGGGGTGACGGTGATGCCGGGGTGTGTGTGGGTGATCCCGGGGGTGCCGGCGATCTCGGGGGGTGAGGGTGAACCCGGGGGCGACGGTGATCCCAGGTGTGACGGTTATTCCCGGGGGGGGGCGAGGGTGATCCCAGGTGTGACGGTGATCCCGGGCGTCACAGTGATCCCAGAGTTGAAGGTGATTCCGGGGGTGAGGGTGATCCCGGGTGACAATGATTCCGGGGTTACAGTGATCCCGGGGGTGACAGTGATCCCGAAGGAGTGAAGGTGATCCCGGGGTGAGGGTGATCCCGGAGTGACAGTGATCCCGAGGGTGAGGGTGATCCCAGGGTTACAGTGATTCCGGGAGTGAGGGTTACGGTGATCTTGGGGGTAAGGGTGATCCTGGGATGAGGGTGATCCGGGGGGGGGTGGGGGGGTGGCGGTGATCCCAGGATGACGCCGATCCCAGGGGTCACAGTGATCCCGGAGGGGTGAGGGTGATCCCGGGGGTGAGATGATCCCGGGGTGGCGGTGATTCCGGGGGTGACGGCGATCCCGGGGGTGACGGTGAACCCAGGGGTGACGGTGATCCCGGGGGACAATGATTCCGGGAGTGAGGGTGATCCCGGGGGTGAGGGTGATCCCGCGGTGACGGTGATCCCGGGGTTACAGTGATCCTAGGGGTGACGATGATCCCAGAGTTACAGTGATCCCAGGATTACGGTGATCCCAAGGTGTAGGTGATCCGGGGGTGACGGTGATCCTGGGGGTGACAGTGATTCCGGGGGTCACAGTGATCCTGGGGGTAATGGTGATCCTGGGGGTAATGGTGATCCCGGGGTCACAGTGATCCTGGGGGTGACGGTGATCCGGGGGGTTACAGTGGATCCCAGGGTGACGGTGATTCTGGGGGTGACGGTGATCCCGGGGTGATGGTGATCCCGGGGTTACGGTGATCCCGGGGTGAAGGGGATCCCAAGGTGACTGTGATCCTGGGGGTGAGGGTGATCCCGGGAGGTGAGGTTAATCCCGGGGGTGAGAGTGATCCCGGGGGTGAGGTGATTCCGGGGTTACAGTGATCCCGGGGTCACAGTGATCCCAGGGGTGACGGTGATCCGGAGTGTTACAGTGATAGATTAGATTACTTACAGTGCGGAAACAGGCCCTTCAGCCCAACAAGTCCACACAGACCCACCGAAGGCGTATACCACCAGACCCATACACCTACATTTACCCCTTCACCTAACACTACGGGCAATTTAGCATGGCCAATTCACCTATCCCGGGGGTTACGGTGATCCCAGAGGTAACACTGATCCCGGGGTAACGGCGGTCCCGGGGTTACGGTTATCCTGGGGTGAGGGTGATCCCGGGGGTTACGGTGATCCCGGGATGACGGTGATCCCAGGGGGTGATGGTGATCCTGGGGGTTGTGGTGATCCCGGGGTGAGGGTGATCCCGGGATGACGTTGATCCCAGAGGGTGAGGGTGATCCTGGGGGTGACGGTGATCCCGGGGTGAGGGTGATCCTGGAGGTTACAGTGATCCTGGGGGTGACGGTGATCCCGGGGGTTACGGTAATCCCGGGATGACGGTGATCCCAGGGGGTGAGGGTGATCCCAGGGTTACAGTGATTCCGGGAGTGAGGGTTACGGTGATCTTGGGGGTAATTCCGGGAGTGAGGGTTACGGTGATCTTGGGGGTAAGGGTGATCCTGGGATGAGGGTGATCCGGGGGGGGGTGGGGGGGTGGCGGTGATCCCAGGATGACGCCGATCCCAGGGGTCACAGTGATCCCGGAGGGGTGAGGGTGATCCCGGGGGTGAGATGATCCCGGGGTGGCGGTGATTCCGGGGGTGACGGCGATCCCGGGGGTGACGGTGAACCCAGGGGTGACGGTGATCCCGGGGTGACGGTGATCCCGGGGTTACGGTGATCCCGGGGTGACGGTGATTACGGGGTGACGGTGATCCCGGGGTGACGGTGGTCCCGGGGGTGACGGTGATCCCGGGTATACAGTGATCCCGGGTATACAGTGATCCCGGGTATACAGTGATCCCGGGGGTGAGGGGAATCCCAGGATGAAGGGGATCCCAAGGTGACGGTGATTCCGGGGGGTGACAGTGATCCCAGGGGTGAGGGTGATCCTAGGAGATGAGGTTGATCCCAGGAGATGAGGTTGATCCCAGGAGATGAGGTTGATCCCGGGGGTGATCCCGAGTGACAATGATTCCAGGAGTGAGGGTGATCCCAGGGATGACGATGATTCCGGGGTTACAGTGATCCTGGGGGTGACAGTGATCCCGGGGGTGACAGTGAATCCGGAGATGAGGTTGATCCTGGGGGACAATGATTCCGGGAGTGAGGGTGATCCCGGGGGTGAGGGTGATCCCGGAGATGAGGTTGATCCTGGGGGACAATGATTCCTGGAGTGAGGGTGATCCCGGGAGTGAGGGTGATCCCGGGGGTGAGGGTGATCCCGCGGTGACGGTGATCCCGGGGTTACAGTGATCCTAGGGGTGACGATGATCCCAGAGTTACAGTGATCCCAGGATTACGGTGATCCCAAGGTGTAGGTGATCCGGGGGTGACGGTGATCCTGGGGGTGACAGTGATTCCGGGGGTCACAGTGATCCTGGGGGTAATGGTGATCCTGGGGGTAATGGTGATCCCGGGGTCACAGTGATCCTGGGGGTGACGGTGATCCGGGGGGTTACAGTGGATCCCAGGGTGACGGTGATTCTGGGGGTGACGGTGATCCCGGGGTGATGGTGATCCCGGGGTTACGGTGATCCCGGGGTGAAGGGGATCCCAAGGTGACTGTGATCCTGGGGGTGAGGGTGATCCCGGGAGGTGAGGTTAATCCCGGGGGTGAGAGTGATCCCGGGGGTGAGGTGATTCCGGGGTTACAGTGATCCCGGGGTCACAGTGATCCCAGGGGTGACGGTGATCCGGAGTGTTACAGTGATAGATTAGATTACTTACAGTGCGGAAACAGGCCCTTCAGCCCAACAAGTCCACACAGACCCACCGAAGCGTATACCACCCAGACCCATACACCTACATTTACCCCTTCACCTAACACTACGGGCAATTTAGCATGGCCAATTCACCTATCCCGGGGGTTACGGTGATCCCAGAGGTAACACTGATCCCGGGGTAACGGCGGTCCCGGGGTTACGGTTATCCTGGGGTGAGGGTGATCCCGGGGGTTACGGTGATCCCGGGATGACGGTGATCCCAGGGGGTGAGGGTGATCCTGGGGGTGACGGTGATCCCGGGG
>NC_057711.1:70399354-70417472 GCF_004010195.1 Chiloscyllium plagiosum
ACTGGATCACCCAGAGGTCACAGTCAGATTGGATCACCCAGCAGGACCACAGCGCAGTCAGACTGGATCACCCAGAGGTCACAGTCAGATTGGATCACCCAGCAGGACCACAGCGCAGTCAGACTGGATCACCCAGAGGTCACAGTCAGATTGGATCACCCAGCAGGACCACAGCGCAGTCAGACTGGATCACCCAGAGGTCACAGTCAGATTGGATCACCCAGCAGGACCACAGCGCAGTCAGACTGGATCACCCAGAGGTCACAGTCAGACTGGATCACCCAGCAGGACCACAGCACAGTCAGGCTGGATCACCCAGAGGTCACAGTCAGGCTGGATCACCCAGAGGTCACAGTCAGGCTGGATCACCCAGAGGTCACAGTCAGGCTGGATCACCCAGAGGTCACAGTCAGGCTGGATCACCCAGAGGTCACAGTCAGGCTGGATCACCCAGAGGTCACAGTCAGGCTGGATCACCCAGAGGTCACAGTCAGGCTGGATCACCCAGAGGTCACAGTCAGGCTGGATCACCCAGAGGTCACAGTCAGGCTGGATCACCCAGAGGTCACAGTCAGGCTGGATCACCCAGAGGTCACAGTCAGGCTGGATCACCCAGAGGTCACAGTCAGGCTGGATCACCCAGAGGTCACAGTCAGGCTGGATCACCCAGAGGTCACAGTCAGGCTGGATCACCCAGAGGTCACAGTCAGGCTGGATCACCCAGAGGTCACAGTCAGGCTGGATCACCCAGAGGTCACAGTCAGGCTGGATCACCCAGAGGTCACAGTCAGGCTGGATCACCCAGAGGTCACAGTCAGACTGGATCACCCAGCAGGACCACAGCACAGTCACACTGGATCACCCAGAGGTCACAGTCAGATTGGATCACCCAGCAGGACCACAGCGCAGTCAGACTGGATCACCCAGAGGTCACAGTCAGACTGGATCACACAGCCGGAGCACAGCACAGTCAGACTGGATCACCCAGCTGGACCACAGCACAGTCAGACTGGATCACACAGAAGTCACAGTCAGACTGGATCACCCAGCCGGACCACAGCACAGTCAAGCTGGATCACCCAGCCGGACCACAGCACAGTCAGGCTGGATCACCCAGAGGTCACAGTCAGACTGGATCACCCAGCTGGACCACAGCACAGTCAGGCTGGATCACCCAGTGGTCACAGTCAGACTGGATCACCCAGCTGGACCACAGCACAGTCAGACTGGATCACCCAGAGGTCACAGTCAGACTGGATCACCCAGAGGCCACCGTCAGACTGGATCACCCAGAGAGAGTGAGGTCTGCAGATTCTGGAGAATCAGAGTGGTGAGACTGCGTCACTGAGAGGTCACAGTGACATGGATCACCAAGAGATTGCAGTGAGACCGGATGACTGAAAGATCACAGTAAGACTGTATAACGGAGAGGTCACATTGAGACTGCATCATAAAGAGATAATGATGAAACTGTATCACCCAGATATCTCAGTAAGACTGTGTCATCAAGACGTCACAATGAGACTGTATCATCAAATAGTCATCGTGAGACTGCATCACTAAGAGGACATGGCGAGACTGTATCACCAAGAGCTCACAATATGACTGTATATCACTGAGAACTTGTGGTGAGACTGTATCACCAAGAGATCACATTAAGACTGTATCACCAATAGGTCACAGTGAGACTGTATCACTGAGAGATCACAGTATAACTGTGTCATCAAGAGGTCGCAGTGAGACTGTATCATCAAGTGATCATGGTGAAACTGCATCACTGAGAGGTCATAGCAAGACTGTATCACTGAGAGATCACAATAAGACTTTACCACTGAGAGGTCATGGTGAGACTGTATCACTAAGAGATCACATTAAAACTGTATCATTAATAGGTCACGGTGAGACTGTATCACTGAGCGATAACAGTAAGATTGTGTCATCAAGCGGTCACAGTGAAACTGAATCATCAAGAGGTCATGGTGAGACTGTATCAATGAGAGATCACAATAAAACTGTATCACTGAGAAGTCATGGTGAGACTGTATCACCGAGAAGTCATGGTGAGACTGTATCACCGAGAGATCACAATAAGACTTTATTATCAACAGGTCACAGTGAGACAGTATCACTGAAAGATCACAGTTAGAGTCTATCATCAAGAGGTCATGGTGAGACTGTATCACCAATAGGTCATGATGAAACTGTATCACTGAGAGATCACAGTAAGACTGTATCACCGAGATGTCATGGTGAGACCGTATACCGAGACACCACAGTAAGACTGTATCACCGAGAGGTCACACTGAGACTGTATCACTGAGAGATGAATGGAAAACTGTGTTATCAAGAGGTCACAGTGAGACTGTATTACTGAAGATCAAAGAATGTATCTTTGAGAGATTATGGTGAGGCTGTATCACTGAGAGATCACCGTAAAACTGCATCATTGAGAGATTACAGTAAGACTGTATCACCAAGGGGTCACAGTGAGACTATTTCACTGAGAAGTCATGGTCAGACTATACAACAGAACACAGTGAGACTGTACCACTAAGAGGTCACAGTGAGACTATATCACTGAGAGATTACAGTAAGATTGTCTCACCAAGAGGTCACAGTGAGATTGTATCACCGAGACGTCATGGTGAGACTATATCACCGAGAGATTGTGGTGAGACTGTATCACTGAGAGATCACAGCAAAACTGTATCACCGATATGTCACAGTAAGACTGAACCACCAAGAGGTCATAGTAAGACTGTATGACCAAGAGATCACAGTGAGATTGTATAACCGAGAGATCACAGTAAGACGGTGTCACCAAGAGATCACAGTGAGATTGTATCACCAAGCAGTCATGGTGAGACTATTTCACCGAGAAGTCACAGTGACACTATACCAAGAGATCACAGTGAGACTGTATTACTGAGAGGTCATGGTGAGAATATATCACAGAGAAATCACAATAAAACTGTATCACCAAGAGGTCACGGTGAGACTGTATCACTGCGAGATCACAATAAGACTATATCACTGAGAGGTCATGGTGAGATTATTTCACCATGACCTCTCAGTGTATCACCAAGAAGTCACAGTGAGACTATATCTCAGTGTGGGTGGCACGGTGGCACAGTGGTTAGCATTGCTGCCTCACAGCGCCAGAGACCCGGGTTCAATTCCCGCCTCAGGTGAATGTCTGTGTGGAGTTTGCACGTTCTCCCCATGTCTACGTGGGTTTCCTCCGGGTGCTCCGGTTTCTTCGCACAGTCCAAAAATGTGCAGGTTAGGTGAATTGGCCATGCTAAATTGCCCGTAGCGTTAGGTGAAGGGGTAAATGTAGGGGAATGGGTCTGCGTGGGTTGCGCTTCGGCGGGTCAGTGTGGACTTGTTGGGCCAAAGGACCTGTTTCCACACTGTAAGTAATCTAATCTATTCTATACCGAGAGATCACAGTGAGACTGGATCACAGAGAGATCACTGTAAGATTGTATCACCAAGAGGTCACATGAGACTGTATTACTGAGGGGTCATAGTTTGACTGTATCACCAAGAGGTCAAAGTGAGACTGCATCACCAATAGGTCACAGTAAAATTGTATCACCAAGAGGTCATGGTGAGACTATATCACTGTGAGGTCGTAGAGAGACTGTATCACAGAGAGGTAACAGTGAGAGTGTATCTGTAAGAGATCACAGTAAGACTACTACTGAGAAGTCATGGTGAGATTGTATCACCAAGAGGTCACAGAGAGACTGTATCACCAAGAGATCACAGTATCACTGAGATGTCATGGACAGACTGTATAGTTGAGAGGTTATGGTTATATCATATCACTGACAGATCAGGGTAAGACTGTATCACTCCAAGATCACAGTGATATTGTATCACTGAAAGATCACAGTGAGATTGTATCACTGCCAGGCCATGACAAGACTGTATCACTGATATGTCATACTGACACTGTATGATCGACAGCTAATGGTAAGACTGAACCATTGAAAGGCCACAGCGAAACTGTGTCAATGAGTGGTCAAGATAAGACAGTCCAACTGACAGGTCCTGATGAGCCTGTATCACTGAAAAGTCTCTGTGAGACTCTACCATTTACAAGTCACCATGAGACTATATCCATGAAAGGTCATGGTGAGATTGTATCTCTGACAGGCCATAATAAGACTATTTCACAGAGAGATCACCATGAGACTGCATAATTGACACATCATGCTGAGAATGTCTTACTGAGTGTCACTATGTGACTGTATCACTGTTAGGTCTCAGTTAAATTAAGTCACTGATAGATGACAGTGAAACTGTAACACTGACAGGTAATAGTGAATCTGTGTCACAGATAAGTCACAGTGCTACACTATCACTGACAGGTAACAGCAAAAATAACTCGCTGACAGGTCACAGTGAAACTGTATCAATGACAGGTCAAAGTTAAATTGTATTATTGAAAGGTAACAGTGAAACAATCTTACTATAAAACTAACAGAGTGAAACTGTCTCACTTTAATAACCAACAGAGTGAAACTATCTAATCTGGCAGTATCTATGGAAGAGAAATTGAATGAATATTTGCAATCCAATATGATTCTTCCTCTTCTGAAGTAACATCTCCACAGATGCTGCCAGACCTGCTGAGTTTCTCCAGTATTTTCTATCTTTGTTTCAAATTTTGAACATCCACAACATTTCATTTTCATTTCAGTGAAATTGTCTCATTAGGAAAACTAACACAGTGAAGCTACCTCACTTGGTTTCGACACTACAATCAAACCAGCTCAGTTGGATAACCAATACAGTTAAACTATCTCACTGTGATAACCAATACAGTTAAACCATCTCACTGTGATAACCAACAAAGTGAAATGATCTCATTTTGATAACTGACAAAGTGAAATTATCTTGTTGGGATAACCATCGTTTAGAAACTATCTCACTGTAATAACCAGCAAAGTTTAACTATCTCACTTGGATAACCAACAAGTGGAATTCACTGTGATATCCATCACAGAGAAATTATCTCACTGTGATGGATATCATTATCAATTTCTCTGTGTTATCCATTAAAGAGAAACTGTTTTACCTATGATAAGCAACATAAAGAAACTATTTCACTATGAAAGCCATGCAGATAAACTATCTCAACTCACAAATAAATGAGCCATGATATTGAACCAAGGAGTAGACCTGAGGAACTGAATGGCTTACTTTGGTTCCTATTTCATCTGTATGTATTTTAGTATCTCAGTAAGATAACTAACAGTGAAATTATGTACCTTGAATGACCGAGAGAATGAAACAATCTCACTGTGATAACTAACAGGGTGAACCAATGCATTTAGTTTTCTCAGCCCCTGAATAAAGTGGGCAATAAAAGAGTCAGTTGGGAAGTATGGTGAAATTGGAAAAAATGAAATTCTTGATATTGAGGAAAAAAAGATTAGTTTTATGCTCAAGGTTTGAGCTGGGAGCTGAGAATTTTGTTTGTGAGTGGCAAGAGGCCTCTTCGCAAGCATTTATTTCTCTCATTATTTATTCTCACCTCATTTACATACAAGTTCATATTTCCCATTTGGTGGAGAGTAACAAAACAACAACAATTCTTGATATAGATGTCAAGGTAGGATACCTGGTGGCTCTAGCTTGGTGTGTGTCCCTCCTGGGTAGCAATTGCTGACATCTGAGGGTGCACACTATGGGCAGTGATGGCCTGCACTGTTTGGTACCTAGAGGTCAGCATCAGATACATCGGTCTCACCATGTCATCAAGACACATCTCTGACTCACTCACTACACTGTTCCCCACATTAATACTGCACTTTGGAGTGCACCAACACCTTTCATTGAATGCTGCTGCTGACAGGTCACTTTATGTGCAGGAATAGGCTCCCAACTCATGTATCAAAGTAAGGTGTATATCGGGGCTCTTTGCATGCTCTCTTCATACTCAGTCACTTTTCACCAACTTGAATACTAACACCATTCTGCCTTGTCTTGCCTTGAATTTTTTGCATTTTGGCACTTTATTCAGAACTTAAAGGCTCAATGTACTTTTGTTTTGCCTTGCATTTAATGCAGGCAGAAAGCCATAAGACCATAAAATATTTGAGCAGAATTGGGCCATTCGGCTGATTGAGTCTGCTCTGCCATTCGATCATAGCTAATTTGTTTCTCAACCCCATTCTTCTGCCTTCCCCTCATAATCCTTGATCCCCTTATTAATCGAGAACCTATCCATCTCTGTCTTAAATAGACTCAATGACTTGCCTCCACAACCTTTTGCAGCAATGAGTTCTACAGATTCACCACCCTCTGGCTGAAGAAATACATCCTCATCTCAGTTTTAAAGGGTCACCCTTCACTCTGAGGCTGTGACCTAGTCTCTTTGACTAGTGTAAACATCTTCTACATCCATTCTATCCAGGCCTCCCATTGTTCTGTAAGTTTTAATGAGATTCCCCCCCCACCCAAACAATCTTCCTAAACTCTATCGCCTACAGACCCAGAGTCCTCAACCGCTCTCATATGTCAAACCAGGCAACCAATCATGATCGCCAGCATTCATCAGTCAAGATAGTGGATGTATTGCTGTGTGGTAATATGTTACATCAATGTCACACCTGCACTAACCTTTGCAGCAAACACACTGAATGTGCTCCAGCTAAATGGCTTTGTTTCAAAGTCTAAGGGGAGTTGTCTTCACTCAAGTCATGTGGGACTGTCATTAGTCAGATGGTATTGCCACAGCCAGTCAAATTCGATCTCAGTTCATGGGGTTTGGGCACAGTCAGTTGGCCACTTGGATGATCAAGGTCTTGAGTTCTGTATCACTGCAGTACGGGGAGTGGGCCATGCTCAAACCTGCAGGTCCAATATGACCAGTACAGAGATTCAATGTTAACCAATTGTGGAGCTACACAGAGGTCAGTAAGAGGTCTGATCATGAATCAATCATGCCGGTTTTTCCAAGTCAGTCACAGGGTGAAACCACCATCGATCATGGAGATCTGCTTGTTGAAATTCAAGTGAGGTTATCAGGGTCCATCGATGAGGTAGGAAAGTTAGGGAAGACTGTTGTGCAGGTTGGAGACAACATGCTGGGATATGGAGGCTATTATGATTGTGAGGGGAGGGAACTCAACATATTAGGGTGGGAAATAGTAGTGTATTGGACAAGATCAGTGACAGTGGTAGGTCACCATTACCCAGGGGACATTGCAGCTCAATGGTTGGCACAACTAGGCTGTAGGGCACTGTCACTACAACTGCACTACAAGCTCCTAACATAGGGTCCTAATATAGTGGAAGATGAAAATGTAATTGAAAGAGTTGGCTGGGAATGTCTAGAAACTCAGAAATGAAGGGGTCAACAAAAAGTGCAAGGAAGAAAGGAATATAAAGGCTTGGGTGGACCCCAAGATTAATGGATTGAACCTGTGATTCTCTCCATGAAACACAATTCATGTTGCATTCCATTCTCATTCGAATTGTAAATGCATTATGGCAAATGGAAAATGGCTACCAACACATTTGGACAGGCTAGTGTTCGTGGTTTTGTCTATCTGAGCATGAGTTTCCCTCGTGAGCAGTGAATTTCAGGGGCAATTAGCCACATACATAATACATAATCTATGATTTCTAATCACAGCATTCCACTTGTGAAATGCATGCAGCGTCCAACCGTGTCGGGTACAAATCTGGTCACAAGCAATCTTGACTATCATTGGTCATAGAATCATAGAATCCCTACAGTGTGAAAACAGGCTCTTCGACTCAAAAGGTCCACACCAATCCTTAAAGAGTAACCCACCCAGACCCATTCACCTACTCTACTACTCCCCATTTATCCCTGACTAATGCACCTAACAGGCAACATGTTGGCTCAGTGATTAGCACTGCAGCCTCACAGTGCCATGGACCCAGGTTCAATTCCTGCCTCGGGAGACTGTCTGTGTGGAGTCTCCTTGTGTCTGCATGGGTTTCCTCGGGATGCTCCTGTTCCCTCCCACAGTCCAAAGATGTGCAGATCAGGACTATTAAATTGCATATAGTGTTAAGTGCTTTAGTCAGCGGGAAATGGGTCTTGGTGTGTTATTCTTCAGAGGGTCGGTGTGGACTTGTTGGGCCATACTGTAGGGAATTTCATCTCATAATCTCCACATCCCTGAACACTATGGGCAATTTAGTATGGCTAGTTCACCTAGTCTGCACATTTTTGGATCATGGGAGGAAACTGAAGCTCTCAGAAGAAACCCACAGACATGGTGAGAATGTGCAAACTCCACACAGACAGTCACCCAAGGCTGGAATCAAACCCAGGTCTCTGGCGCTATGAGGCAACAGTGCTAACCACTGAGCCACCATGCCACCTGTCATTGCGGATTGACCATTGATAGTTAATCTCTTCTAAGCATTCACCAACATGCTCATATATGAAATTCTGCCTTTCTTGGGTTTTGTATGGGTTGGATATTGGGACAAGGTTTCAGTACTAAACTTGCGATTTCCTACAGCAATTGTGTGGTTGGAATTGTGTTGTGTACACTGGAATAAGGTCTGGTATGTCACAGGGCCGTGCACAGGTTTTACATGGTGCTCCTTTTTCAAGTCTGCAGGATTATTAGATTTCCATAATCTGCAGCATTTTGCTTTGTTCAATGCTAATCCTATTGCCAATGCCCGAGTGAGAAATTGAGGAGGAATAAATGTGCCAGCAAGTCCAGGACCCACACCAACATCCAGTTGCTGCCAAACAGCTGAAGTCCTCGTAGGGCACCCAAGATTACCAGAAGCCCAGAGGCTATCATGAATGCCACTTCATCCATTTGAGCTGGGTGCATTGCCACTTCAGGCTGCAGATATCATAGGCACTATTTTAAAACTATACCAACTGCTAAAGCAGAACCTGTGGCCTGAAGGCTTAGATGGTGATCCAATCCCAGTGGCCATCAAGGTGACAGCTGCGCTAAATGTTTATACAAATGGCTACTTCAAAGTCATCTCAGTCCAGAAGTGCATCAAGGCTGCTAGCGATGCAATTTGTTACAGATCACACTCCTTCATTTTGTTTCCTCTTGACAAGGTACATGCTGTAGCCAGGGAGCTAAGACCAGATGCCTTACAAGAATAGTGATCGGGAGACAAGGGATAACCTCTGCAACCATGGCCAGTGGCTCCATTATGCAAGAACTTGACTGAGGACAAGCATAAATATAATGCAGGCCATTTTCCCAACATCTTGGAGCAGTTGTGGGGGGAGGGGGCGTGAAGAGGGTGGGAGCGTGGACCCTTGCCATACACTAGAAACAGAGCACTACATGATCCTGGCATGCTCTGCTCTGTACAACTGAAGCAGGAAAAAGGGGATGTCATTGAAGCTAAATAGGAGGAAGGTGACGACATTGTGTAGGAGAAATTGTAAATTGTAGGATGTTTCCCTCTACGTGTTGTACTGCAAGAGGATTCCAAGATGGAGACCGAGACAGTTATACATCAAACTGCGTGTCATGATACATTGGTGACATCATGAGCATGTCCTTTAAAGGTATATTGCAGACTAACTGAGAGCATTGCATAGTAACCAAGAGCAGACCTGATTTTCGAAAGGAAAAAAAAATTAACTCTCAAACAGATATACATTGTTGTACAGAGGCACCTGTTGGCTGGTTGATAATTATACATTGTCAGATTATATTCACTCCAGTACACCAAATAAGATGAAAGCAGAGGTAACAGGATTTGCAATCCAAACTTCAGTATAATATTTTAAAGTTTGGACAACCTCCTGATCTGGTGACTGTATTTCTTGAAGAAGTATGCATTATTGTCAGTTGCTCTTTACTGACAACTTGGTTGTCTTGCTGCTGGTTGCTGTTATGCAGCATCAATACACAGTCATCATCATCAGAGTTTCCTTCCTTAGTCTCTGCACACATGACTGCCATGTTGTACACTGAGTTGAACTGACGTCTGTTCTTTCATAATGTAGCACCATGATCAGTAATGATGTCATAAAATTTGGGCGGGTTACATATTTTCAAAACCTTTATAGATATTGTGGCTGTGTGTCTGGCGCGTACTGTGCTGAATGCATAATTGTAGTCATTCTCTACCTGGTCAATGGTTGTGCATTGCTTTTATTCTCCTCTATTTGAAGAGGAATGTCCTCTGTCTCAAAATGGTTAGTCAATTGATGGATAGAGAATGTCATTTACATTTGTCATTCAAGCGTAAGTTGTGCTGGGAATTCAATGTGTTGCATGATGAACGTGGAATTGATAGTACCACACATCATGCAAGGCATTTTTGAACATGAAGATTGGAGTGCAAATGTGATAAGGGTCAATCTCCACTTAGCACACGTCTTAGAATTGTTTGCCAGTGAATTGCAGTACATTGTCAGATTATATTCACTCCAGTACACCAAATAAGCTGAAAATGAAAGTCATTGTTTCAGTGATAATTTCACTTGCTGTGTTGATAAGTCATCGAACAATGGGAAATTTGGTGAAGTAACAAAGCTGTGGATATAGGTAAAAACAAGGACTGCAGATGCTAGAAACCAGAGTCTAAATTAGAGTGGTGGTGGAAAAGCACAGCAGGTCAGGCAGCATCTACTGCAAATCCTCTTGTAAGGATGCCTGCCTTGAAGAAGTTTTCTCTCTCAAAGCTGTGAATATGTTTGTTGCTATTTTTGTCCAAGCTGGATGCAAAGGCTCCCTCTGCTGGTGGGTTTGATAATTGTTGAGTTGAGTGTGAGACATCCTGATTCATCCCTGGCCAGTGCAGAGATGCACTTGCTAGTTTTCTTGTGTATTCAATTCCTTCAAGTAACATGATCTTGATGTCTTGGCATAGTACTTTTGGTATTAAGACTTATTTGCCATTGAAACTGACTCACTGTGGTAAATCAAATTCATCTCTGTGGCCAAAATTAATGAATGTTCACAGGAGCTTCCGGAATATCATCAGGTCACGCTTTAGTAATAGACTTTACAACTCTTGTAGTTGCTCACTGTCAATTACAACTCTTCACACTGGCAATGGCCAAAGTGTAATAGATCTACCTTGAGCTTGTCTTCAAAGTTGAGGTCAGCGGGTACATCAAGAGGAATATTGAGGTCCTTTTTCAGGTTAGGCTGTCTGCACAGTGCACCAAATGTAACCATCCTGGTACCGAGCTAGCATCTGACTTCAAAGTCATATCCTTGACAAGTAAATGCTGCAAATGTCAGTGAACTCATTGGTGATTTAGGAAGGATCATTTCTAGTGGCTTATGGTTTATTTCAGTGGTGAATTTGTTCCCAAGAAGTAAATGTGAAACCAAATTGTGCTCTATACCAAACCAATGTCTCGCACTCTATGATAGAATAGTTGGATAGATGGCAGGTCTTTCAGGTCAAAGCAATAAGATTTTGTTCTTGCAAACAAAATTGGTGCCTAGATCTTTTTATGATGCATCTATTTCCCAAATTGTGTCTTTCCTGGGGCCATGGTAGTGCAGTAGGCAAGAATTTGTTGACGGAATGTGCTAAGGAGAATTGTAACTACATTGGTGATCATCTTGCCTCACATAGGGGATGCCCTTCTTGAGCAAATCTCTCGCCAGTGACACCTTTTCCATGCAACTGGGAATAAATGTTGAGAGGGAGTTGAAAAATCATGGTTCATCTTTACCCGGTGGGATGGACATTTGTTCAATATCCTCAAACTTGCTTGGATCTAGACAGACTCCATGAGCAAAGTAAGTGGACCTGAAAAAACAAATGTGGTTATCATTTAAATGCCAATCTATATTATTGCTCTGCTATCATCAGTAAGAGCAGGCTGTGGTTATGCTTTACCTCTGCCTGACCCATGACTGTATTATCAACAGCTACGTGAAAATGACCAGGTTCATTTTCAGTGATTGAATCTGTGTGCTGTTGGAATAGGTTTTGGCTTACTGATAGCTTAAATGGTAATGATGGGAAACAGTATCATTCAAAAGTCATGAAATGAAATTGGATGGACCAGGGGCCATGTAACCCCTTTAATGCATTTTTCTGCCTTTTGGAATGATATCACTAATAAATAATGGCCTAAATTAGCATATTTCAGGCATTGGGGGAAGTAAATACCAAATATGGAGGGGTAACATCACGCCAGCTTTGGTGCTGAACTGAGGAAACAAAATAGCGGAACTAACAAACCTGTTCATAACTGTAGAGATCGGACTGAGGTTGGCCAGGTGGATGTTGTTGAGTGAGATATCCCTGATTGGGGCTATTAACCCTGGTTGATAGATATAAACAGGAGTAATTTAGTCCCTACCCTCCCCTTCACTGTTTTGATCACACAGCACTGTCCCTTGCTGTGAAGGGCAGTGTTTGTCACTGGCCACCCGGGTGTTTTCCTATCTTCCTGGTGGTGGAAATTAAATAAAGATTGGTGCACTTTGTGTCTTTCACTGTGTCTCACACCTGCACACACACACCATGGGTGCTGGGGATAAAATAAGCACTACCGCACTTAGGTGGTAGTGTGGGGTAAAAAAAAAAGAAAAAAAAAGAAAAGAAAGACAAAAAAAAAGAAAAAAGAAAAAAAAATTAACAGGGGACTTGCCCGGGTGTCCTTGGAGAAGGAGCACACGGCGTCGACCAACACCCTGGAGTTGTTTAGGGAGAGGTGGGCGCTGCAGGGAGTGGAGTGCATCATTTCTCCCTCCAACTCTATTTTGATTTAGTCCCTATCCTCCCCGGTGTTTTGATCACACCGCACTGCCCTTTGATAAATAAAAAGAAAAAAATAAAAATTAAAAATACTCTATTTTGATTTAGTCCCTACCCTCCCCTTCACTGTTTTGATCACACCGCACTGCCCTTTGATAAATAAAAAGAAAAAAATAAAAATTAAAAATAAACAGGAGTAATTTAGTCCCTACCCTCCCCTTCACTGTTTTGATCACACAGCACTGTCCCTTGCTGTGAAGGGAGGTGAGGGGGGAGGTGTGGGTGCAAGTCTTGCACCTCCTGCGGTTGCAGGGGAAGGTGCCGGGAGTGGAGGTTGGGTTGGTGGGGGGTGTGGATCTGACGAGGGAGTCACGGAGGGAGTGGTCTTTACGGAATGCTGATAGGGGAGGGGAGGGAAATATATCCTGGGTGGTGGGGTCCGTTTGGAGGTAGCGGAAATGACGGCGGATGATGCGCTGTACATGGAGATTGGTGGGGTGGTAGGTGAGGACCAGTGGGGTTTTGTCCTGGTGGCGGTTGGAGGGGCGGGGCTCAAGGGCGGAGGAGCGGGAAGTGGAAGAGATGCGGTGGGGGGCATCGTCGACCACGTCGGGGGGGACATTGCGGTCCTTGAAGAAGGAGGCCATCTGGGATGTGTGTTTTTGGAACTGGTCCTCCTGGGAGCAGATGCGGCGGAGTCGAAGGAATTGGGAGAATGGGATGGCGTTTTTACAGGGGGCAGGATGGGAGGAGGTGTAGTCCAGGTAGCTGTGGGAGTCGGTCGGTTTGTAGTAAAATAAGCACTACCGCACTTAGGTGGTAGTGTGGGGTTAATATTAAAAAAAAATAAACAGGAGTGTTCAACTGCTTGTTCCGTGGCGCTGTGGTCCGTGGACCATGTATATATTGGGTGTGGGCGTTTGCACTCCCTTTTTGATTTTCTGAAAAACCTTCTCCTCTGTTTTTGGCTGCACTTCAGACCAACGCTCCTGATCTTTGGGCACCCGGTACGGAGGAAGGAGGGCAGGTCTGAAGACTTCCTCGTGGGTCTGCTCCTGGGCCTGGCCAAACTGGCCATCAACAGGTCGAGGCAGCGGGCCGTGGAGGGGGTCGTTAGGGCCGACTGCCTGCCCCTCTTCCGCGGTTACGTTAGGGCCCGGGTGTCCTTGGAGAAGGAGCACGCGGTGTTCACCAACACCCTGGAGGAGTTCAGGGAGAGGTGGGCGCCGCAGGGAGTGGAGTGCATCATTTCTCCCTCCAATTCTATTTTGATTTAGTCCCTACCCTCCCCTTCACTGTTTTGATCACACAGCACTGCCCTTTGATGTGAAGGACAGTGTTTGTCACAGGCCAACCGGGTGTTTTCCTATCTTCCTGGTGGTGGAATTTGAATAAAGATTGGTGCACTTTGTGTCTTTCACTGTGTCTCACACCTGCAAGCACACACCATGGGTGCTGGGGAAAAAATAAGCACTACTGCACTTAGGTGGTAATGTGGGGGTTGAAATTTTAAAAAAAATAAACAGGAGTGTCCTGGGTGTCCTTGGAGAAGGAGCACGCGGAAAAAGAAAAAAAATAAAAATAAAAATAAACAGGAGTACCACCCAGGTGTTTTCCTATCTTCCTGGTGGTGGAAATTGAATAAAGATTCGTGCACTTTGTGTCTTTCACTGTGTCTCACACGTATACACACACACCATGGGTGCTGGGGAAAAATAAGCACTACCGCACTTAGGTGGTAGTGTGGGGGTTAATAAAAAGAGAAAAAAAAAGAAACAAGGGATTCCCTGCCCTCCCCTTCACTGTTTTGATCACACAGCACTGCCCTTTGATGTGAAGGGCAGTGTTTGTCACTGGCCACCCGGGTGTTTTTCCTATCTTCTTGGTGGTGGAAATTGAAAAAAAATTAAAAATTAAAAAAAAAGGAAAAAAAAAACAGGAGTGTTCAACTGCTTGTTCTGTGGCGCTGTGGAGTTCGTGGACCATGTATATATTGGGTGTGGGCATTTGCACTCCCTTCTTGATTTTCTGAAAAACCTCCTCCTCTGCTTTTGGTTGCACTTCAGTCCCATGCTCAGGATCTTTGGGCACCCGGTACGGATGAGGGAGGGCAGGTCCGAAGACCTCCTCGTGGGTAGTGCTTGTCACTGGCCACTCGGGTGTTTTTCCCCTATTGAGAGTTGGATCAGTGTGAGTGTGTACATATATGCCAGGACTCTCCTCCGTGAAGAGGACTGTCCCTGGACTAGCTGTCCCACATTGAGAGAGAGGGAAAGAAGGAAAGAAGAAAGAAGAATAGGAGGAGGCAGAAGCAGAACTTTTGAGTCTGGTGCCTACTTTTGGAGCTGCAGCCTGGGTCTGGGCCTCACCTAGGTCAAGGGAGTGTTGCTGCTGACCTGGGGCCCACTCCCACTGCTGGTTTCTGGGACCCAGCCCGGACCTGCCTCAGCTGTTGCTGCTTGGGGCCTGCCTCACTGCTGGTGCCTGGGACTTGCCTTGGGGCCCCTCCCAGGACCTCCACCACTGCTGCTGTTATTACAGGCCTGCCTCCACTGCTGCTGCCTGGGACTCAATTTTGGGGCTGCCTGGGACTTTCCTTGGGGACCCTCCCCAACAGGTCTGCCCCCCACCGCTGCTGCAACCAAGGGCCTGCCTAAGACTTGCCAGAGGCCTGCCTCCACTGCTGCTGTTGTCTGAGGCCTGCCTCCACCACCGCTGCTTGGGACTCGCCTTGTCCCCTCCCCAGGACCTCCACCACTGCCACTGCTGGAGGCCCACCTCCACTGCTGCTGCTGCCTGGGACTCAATTTTGGGGCTGCCTGGGACTTGCCTTGGGGACCCTCCCCAACAGGCCTGCCCCCACCGCTGCAACCAAGGGAATTGCCTAGGACTTGCCAGAGTCCTGCCTCCACTGATGCTGTTGCCTGAGGCCTGCCTCCACCACCGCTGCCTGGGACTCGCCTTGGGCCCATCTCCACCACTAGCGCTGCCTGGGACTCAATTTTGGGGCTGCCTGGGACTTGCTTTGGGGATTCTCCCCAACAGGTCTGCCCCCCACCGCTGTGACCGAGGGCCTACCTGGGACTCGACCGAGGCCTGCCTCCACCGCTGCTGTTGCCCGAGGCCAGTTTCCACCGTCTCTGCCTGGGTGACTGGCCTTGGGTATATCCCCAGGACTTCCGCCACTGCTGCTGCCAGAGACCCACCAACATCAAGCAGCAGAGTATGGCGAGCCCGAAGGCCGCGGGGCCCAGCCGCACCTACGCCGGGGTAGCCGCTGCCTTAGGCTCAGCCGTCCCAACCCCGGCTGCAACGTCAACCCCCTTCAGGCACCTAACAATACGCCTGGGGGTAAAGGCCTATCCCCACCCCAATATGACCATTGAGGCCTGCAGCAAGGCCATGGCTAGTGTGGTCAGCCCACTGGCCATCGTTGCTGCAGCCCGGATGTACGGGAAGGCCGTCTTTTTCCTTAAGACCGAGCAGGCGGCCTACCTGGCCGTGGAGAGGGGGCTCACTGTGGGCGGGACACATTTGCCCGTCGACCCTTTGGAGGTTACGGCCCAGAGGGTCGTAATCTCCAACATCCCACCCTTCATTCCCAGTGAGCTCCTTCTTCCCCACCTCAACACCGTGGGAGAGATCCGGTTGGGTGTCCAACCGCTCCTGCTCGGTCTTAAGGACCCCGCCCTACGACACATCTACTCCTTCTGGCGCCAGGTGTTCATTTGCTTGGCCCGGGAGGAGGTCACCGAGGGCCCATTCACCCTCCTCCATGAGGACGCGGCCTACTGCGCCTTCTGGAGGGTGGATGGCGTGCGGTGCCAGCTGTGCCGCGTGGTGGGGCACATAAGAAAAAACTGCCCCACCCAGAAGGCTGCCCAGCCCACGCCAACGGCTGGTGGTGCCACCGCACCCACTCCCTCTCCCCCGAAGTCAACACCACAGGCCCTGGCACCGGAGGCTTCCGATGCTCCAGCCTCTGGCATGGAGGGGGGTGAGCGTCCGACTGGCCAGAAGGCGCTGAAGAAGACGCGACGCGTCAGGTCCACCCTATCCCCTTCCCCGACCCCTAGCCCACGACCTGCCCCACCCCGGCACGACAATGCCCCTGCAGCCGTGCCAGCATCGCCCCGGCGCGGTAACCCTGATTCCCAAACCCGTACCTGACCCTCGCCCCACTGACCCCACATCCACCCCCCACCCCGTTAGAGAAACCCCTGGGGCATCAACGCCTACCCCTGGTGTTGTAATACCTAGCCCAAGGCCCCATGAGCCCCACCCAGCTAAACCCTGGCACTAACCTGGGGGGAACCACCGCTGCCCCACCTCCTGCAGCGACCATGTCTCCAGGCCCCGGAGAGGGAACTGGGCCCCTGCCCCGCCCGCCACCTGATAAACCAGAGGCGGGGAAGGAAGTGACACGGCTGACCTGACCCGCCCCACCCTGGCCACGCCCCCGTCTTCCCCCAGCCAATTGTATTCCGGGAAAGGCTGGGGGGAGGGACCTCGGGCCCCATGATCACCAAGGCGGGCGGGGATGGGAAGGCCCATAAATTCCCCCCTCGGAGGGCGGTCAGTCGCTGGTGTGCGCCCGCACCCAGGTCGCGACGTTCCGCCTTCAGACCTTGCGGCGATACCTTTACGTCGAGCCTCCTCCTAGATGGTGCGCCCTGGCGACGTATTTTTTCCGCCAGGTGCGTAACCTCAACTACGACACGCAGCTCCTGTTCGTCGACCGTGACGGTTTGCAGGTCGCCCACAAGACGCTGCCTGTCTTTTACCAGGACCTGATCACTGTCTGGAACATAGTCGAATCGCGTCGCGCCTACCCTCCGGCTGGAGTAGCGGCTGTCGTCAGGGAGCCGTTGCACAGGAATCCGCACCTCCGTACTCGCGGGTCCGAGTGGCTGTCGGAGGAGAGGGCCGCGGCGGCGAGGGTGACCAGGGTCGGGGACGTGCTGGGTGCCGGGGGCCTGGGCTGGACGCTGCCGCAGGACATAGCAGGCAGGGCGGCGGTAGACGTCCAGTACGTGGCCACCGCCATCCGACGCCTCAAAACGGCGGTGCTCGGACCCGACGTAGTACACCAGTTGGAGGACGCTCAGGTGTGCGGTGGGATCCCGACCGAGCTCACCCCAGCCCGGACGGAATTTCACATTGGCCCCAAGGTCCCGTACTTCCCGCGGGAGCCTGTGCCCCACAACCTGAGCCGCCTCCGAAATTTTAACTTTGTTTCGTTTAGGGAGGTGAACAGGAGAGCCCTGTACAGACTGCTGCTGCACACCGTCCACCTCTTCTCCCTCATCCACCGTCCGGACACGCCTTGGCGTGCCCATTTGCCACCGGGCGGTGGGGATCCCCAGTGGAGGGCTCTCTACGCGGGAGTCCTCCCCCTTCC